>NC_056733.1:804784933-805082168 GCF_019279795.1 Protopterus annectens | reverse complement strand
TTTTTAGGACAAGTGTCTGTGGGTGCCCAGTGCTCAAGAGAAAAACTGAAATTTCTACTGCTTGATATGGGGGCAGAGACCTGCTTGACCTGAAGGATGGTTTGGATTAATTAGTATTTAGTCTCTTTAGTTGCAGGACAAGTGTCTGTGGGTGCCCAGTGCTCAAGAGAAAAAACTGAAATTTCTACTGCTTGATATGGGGGGCAGAGACCTGCTTGACCTGAAGGATGGTTTGGATTAATTAGTATTTAGTCTCTTTAGTTGCAGGACAAGTGTCTGTGGGTGCCCAGTGCTCAAGAGAAAAAACTGAAATTTCTACTGCTTGATATGGGGGGCAGAGACCTGCTTGATCCGAAGGATGGTTTGGATTAATTAGCATTTAGTCTCTTTAGTTGCAGGACAAGTGTCTGTGGGTGCCCAGTGCTCAAGAGAAACAACTGAAATTTCTACTGCTTGATATGGGGGGCAGAGACTTGCTTGACCTGAAGGATGGTTTGGATTAATTAGTATTTAGTCTCTTTAGTTGCAGGACAAGTGTCTGTGGGTGCCCAGTGCTCAAGAGAAAAAACTGAAATTTCTACTGCTTGATATGGGGGGGCAGAGACCTGCGTGACCTGAAGGATGGTTTAGATTATTTGAATGCAAAACCTTACAGTAGGATGATTACACACCAAGGGAGACAAACAGCTGCTGTTGGATTTGAAACAAAATGGGGGTGGCGGCTCAAATGAGGGATACCTGGTGATGACTGCTATGTTCCCCTCCCACCACAGCCATGACAGATATGCTGTACAATGCAATATCCAGCACATGCAGTTCTTGACCCCAGGACCCTCCACAACACAGCTACAACGGTCTAACAGTAAGCCAATACAACTGTATAAACTCAGGGCAATATAGGTTCATAGGTTCATACTAGGCTATATGCCTGAGGGCATTTACAAGCCTAGCCCATCGTTTTGTGGCTTACACCATCCCTTTAGTATGGGGAACTATACCCATTATTTTGCTGTGCCTCTGTCGAGCAGTGACACTGAGGTAATCCCTGGGGTATATCTGCGATCTCCCATCCATTGGTCAAGATTTCTCTTGAACAAGGCCAGCGAGGTGCTCTGCCTCACATGTACCGGGATTTTGTTCCACAGCATAGGGAGTCTTTGGGTGATGAATCTATCCCTCCAGCACGTCCTATTAACAGCCGTGTCGAGGTTTAAGTCTCCCGCCCTTGTGGCTCTGATGGATCTAGCTTTTTGAGGTGAAGCATATTCATCAAATCTGGGTTTGACATGGCCTTGTATTTTAGGCAAAGGTCACCTCTGAGCAAGCGGTAAGTGACTGAATAGAGCTGGAGTTCTTTCAGTCGGGCAGCATAGGACAGATTTTTGAGACCCTTTATCCTTTTGGTGAGGAACATTTGTGGCCTCTCCAGCTGCTGCAAGTGTCGGGTCAGATACATCCCGAATGGGGCATTGTACTCAATCATTGGTCTGATGAGTGATGAGTAAAGGGAGACTATGACCTCCCTTGATCTAGATGAGAATCCCTTCATGATAAGGTGAGCAATGTAGAAGGTCTTCCTAACCACTTTAGCTACATGGGTGTCGAATGACAGACTACTATCAACCTGGGTCCCCAGGTCCCTGATAACTTCTTCTGTGCTCAGTGGATTGCCACCTATTTGGTAGCTAGGGGTAACCTTGTTTTTCCCAAAGGGTATGACTATGCATTTTTTGGCATTTAACTTCAGGCCGTGGTTCTGGCACCAGTTATCCGTTTCTGTGAGACCCTTCTGAAGGATATCTGTGTCAGATGTGTTTTCTACTATGGCGCCCAGTTTGCAGTCATCTGCAAACTTTGTCAGCCATAACCCTCCTGTGTTTGCTTGCACTTCGAAAAGTAGATGCCAAACAAGTGGGCCCAGGGCTGAGCCCTGTGGGACACCACTTGTGACAGGCTTTGAGTCTGACATGGCGCCAGCAACTCTGACCCTGTGGGTTCTGTCACTCAGCCAGTTTGCAACCCATCTTGTGATGTATGGGTTAACATTTAAGCTGATGAGTTTTTCAATGATACCCGAGTGGGGTATTGTATCAAGGCCTTAGCCAGATCGAGGTAGGCTGTATGGACTGCCTTTCCTCACAATGGCTTTGGTGACTGTTTCAAGAAGTCAACCAAGTTTAAAAGGCATGATCTGCCTTTGACAAAGCCAAACTGGGTTGGATCCAAAGTCTGCAAATTCCTATGTCTTTATTTATGAGATCCATTATGATCCTCTCCATGGCTTTGCAGATAAGGCTTGTCAAGCTAATGGGCGGTAATTTCCAGGGTCGGTGGACGCACCGCCTTTGTGAAGTGGGACCACAGTTGCAGTCGCCACTCCTGGGCACGTATCCAGAGGTAAGACTTTGATTAAACAGCTGTCCTAGCTGTGGGTTTAATTCCTCATTGAGTTCGTGGAGCACACAGCCGGGCACCATCAGGTCCCATGGATGCTGTGTTTTTGCTTTGGAGAGAGCAGTTCTCACTTGGGCGCTGGAGATGTTTGGGGGCTGCAATCGTTTGGTATAGATATCTCTCCTTTGGGGGAGAAGTTTGCACTGAACCTGTCAGCCAGTATGTTGGCAATGTCTGTAGGATCAGTAATCTTCACATCATTTTGAACTAGTTCTGAGCATATCTGGGAGTTTCCTCCTAGGTTTCTAACATAGCTAAAGAAGGCCTTATGATTGTCTTTTGAGTCTTTAGCTATTTTTCTCTCGAAATTTGCTTTGGATGATTTTATGAGAGTTCTTAGTTTTTTACTTATAGTGATCAAGGGTGTCTTACCTTTTAAGGATTTTGCTCTATCTTGTAGTAGCTTCCTCCTTTTATTGTAGAGTTTGTTTATGGCTGGGGTCCACCAGACTGGACGCTTGCCTTTGGTACTAAGAGTCTTTGTTTTGTTTGGGATTGCCGTATCCATACAGTCCTGCAGGTGCTGGTAGAAGGTGTTTGTAAGTGATTCAGTGGCTTGAGTACTGTTTTCCGCTGGCTCGGGGGCCTTAAAGGAGACCACACTAGTCTTTAGAAGTGTGAAGTTGGCTTTTGAGAAGTTTTTTACTGTGATCTTTTTTATTTCAGGTGGGGGTGGGATGAGGACCTCCAGCGAGATTAGTTTGTGACCTGATCTCACCAGTGAGGGGTATACTTCCGGTGTTGAACATTGTGCTCCCATGTTCGTGATGATGAGATCAAGTATGTTATCTCCTCTTGTGGGGATGGTGACTAGTTGTTCCATGGCATTTGAGTTTATGAATTCCAGGAACTTTTGGGCTAGGGTGTTTGGGCTTGAGTAGTGTTCCCAGTCTATATTAGGGTAATTGAAGTCACCTAGTATGATGGTGTTTGGTGATACATTTATTACCTCTAGTGTTTTCAGGAAGGCCATGTGAGGTTCCTGAGTTTGTGAGGGTGGCCTGTAACATGCTACAATTTGCAGAGCAGTCTTGCCTATGGTTAATTGCACCTGGATGGTCTCCGATGCATCGTGCATTGCCACCAGTCTTGAGGTGTGGGTGTCCTTGATGAATATGGATACCCTCCTTTCTTGGTATTGTCCGGATTTTGGGCCGGAACGCATGATATGAGGTAAAACCTGATAGCGCTGGGGTGCTCTCAGGAGCCTTGAACCAGGTTTCTGTCACAGCACAGACATCGATGTTCTCCATACTGAGAAGGGCCTCGAGTGCGTGCATTTTGAGATTTAGACTTCTGGCATTGAGCAGCATTACCCTTAGTTTTTTCCTTTTTGTGTTCTAGGGTGGTAGGTTTAGAATTTGAGCCTTGCCTAAAAAGGCACTATGGGGTGGCAAGAGCCTTTGCCAATATCCGAATCCCAGGGTGACAGGTGCAAGCCGTCCTCATAAGCAGCGTTGCTTGTCCAGCATGTCATCCCAGGCAGACAGATACTGGATCCCCTTTGAATGACACCAGTGTTTAAGCCAATTGTTAAAGCTGATCATCTTATCTCTGTATTGTGGCATCACTCTTGGTGAAGGTAGGATACTGCTCAAGGTCAGGGTCATACCTGCCTGGGCTACATAATCAGAGAGCTCCTCAATGTCTCTTTTCATGTAGTCCAAGGAGGTACGCCTCAGGTCGTTTACACCAGCGTGGACAATGACTGAGTCATATTTGTACTTGCTGTTGAGAGACCTGAGTGCTTGCGTTATGTGGCGGATTCTAGCGCCCGACAGGCAGCTTACTGTGACCTTCTCCTTACTCAGTCTGGTGAGCGGGACATCAGTGTGTCTGACTATGGAGTCACCAATGACTAGTGTGTCTGGCATTGTGTTTGGCCTTAAGGGCTGTGACTGTTTGACACTCTGACTGTGAGGTCTATGTGTTGCAGGTGTTGTGTTCTGAGGTGGTGGTTGTTTGGGTGTCTGCTTTGGTGGCCTCTGCTGTTTTGGTAGATTTTTGATCAGAGCCTCCGAGTATGTCTTTGTGCGTTTATGTGTATGATTTGAGGTTGTAATGGTGCTATGTGAGACTGGGTCTATAGTGTGTGTGGTAACCTTCTCCTCCTGACTGGTCTTGCCAGTCCTGTGTTGAGAGAGCTCAGCCTCCAGTTTGGCCGTATAGTTGCATCTCTCACATGTATTTGTGTTTTGTGGGAGGAGGAGAGGGTTGTCAGTGTACATGAGGCAATTGTAACATTGCCTCAGTATTCCCAGGTTCACCAGCTGAGCAGGAGAGGATACTAGCAACTGATCCCTCGACATGCTAGAAGGATAGACAAAAACTTTAAAAAAGATGCAGGGGGACGTGGGTGACCGAGAAATGGGGGGTTACCTTTTTGGGGTACTATCTATGACAAGAGTGCCGTATCAAGGTAATAAGTACTGTAGGAGCAAGTGCTAGGTTTAACAGATAGAGAATAGTCTACTTGGAGTCAAGTGGAGATGATCATTTAGTTATAGGATACGCTGATTAGATCAGTAGTATAGTTCGAGGAAGGTAGTTTTAAGGGAAAATTTGAAGAGTGGACTTTAGGTAGCCCGAATAGTTTAAACCTGCTTAACCGGCACTGCCCTAGTGTGCAACAGTGGCAGCTCCCCGCTAAATCGCGCTAACGCGCGTTTACCGCGTTTTATACCAGGGGGCTGGAAAAAGCTAGAAACTGGCCCAAAACGACCAATAAACTACTAGTTACTGGCTGAACCCTCACAAAACTGGACAAAAGGCAGCTCAATGCTTCCCACTCCCACTGGTAAGCAAGGTAACTTCCTCTCCCCCAAATAAGGCAATATCTGAAACATATCATCCAGTCCAGTCATGCAACTGTACAGAGAATGTATACCTTCATTTAGATGTATCTGTGTGTAAATATATTAATATCTAAACTGATGCAACATATCTACATATGTGTATATATATATATATATATATATATATATATATATATATATATATATATTTTGTTGTTGTTGTTGTCTTTCAGCTTTTCCCGGTTAGGGGTTACCACAGCGGAACTCCGGTCCGCTAATGATTGGCAGTAGATTTTCACGAACGCCGAGGTGCAAGCTCGACGTTCAACCTTCAATGAAGGCACACCAATTTATGCATGTCTTTTGAACGCCCACCCAACTGCGGGGAGGACATGCAGACTCCGCACAGAAGGCACTCCTCGCACTCCAGCCGAGAATTGAACGGCAGAACCTCTTGCTGTGAGGCAACAATGCTACCGCTGCACCACAGCAGAATCTATATATGCATATATATATATATATATATATATATATATATATATATATATATATATATATATATATATATTTCTAACACTATATACATATATATTACTATATATGAACATATACACATGCAAATGCCTACATCTACACATATATGTGTCTACACCTATATGTCTACATATACACAGCAAGATACATATGTGTATGCAGATATACATCTATATAGGTATATACGGACAGTTATATATATATATATATATATATATATATATATATATATATATATATATATATGTCAGCAGATATATATATCTATATCAGTATATATGGCCATACATCTGTAGAGAGCAATGGCAGATTAGCAAACACACATATGTCCACGTGCACCATTACTGGGGTTGAGAGGCCCCACACACTATAGGTCTTGTACAACTAGGCATCCCCCTATGGCCAAACACATCTGCCCCGCAATACACTACCAAGTGTTGCAGCTCCCATAACCAGGACCTGACATGACATGGGCACAGGAAGTTAACCCACCTGTATGATGTTAGGCTGGTATTGATGACATATCATGCAGTACAATCTGCCTCCCATAGGTAATGTAAAATGTGGTAGCCATCAACATCCTCGGGATACAGATACACAGACACAGATATGCAGATACATATTGCATATATATGTGTGTATATATATATATATATATATATATATATATATATATATATATATATATATATATATGTTGATATGCATGTGACTACACATACACATGCAGATATATGTACAGTAAGATACATATGTAGAAGGTGCACACAATATGGAACAGCCACTATGCCTACAGTTAACACCTGAACAACTGGACACTGTATGGGCCACCCATACAAATGACAATCATTACCTGCAACATATACCCACAGAGAGGTCATAGGGAAAACACCACACACAGGTTTGCAGAAATTGAATACTTTTCATTGTGTACTATTACAGTTCTATATGCCATGTCACATAGCTGTTCAGACACTGAAGTCCATATAAACAGAGGTATGCAACCAAGAAACAGTTATACTAATACAGTAGTTTGGAAAGGTTCACAGCTGTTGCTGTCCAGGCCAAGCCCTTCAAATTGTACAACAGTGAGGACAGACTGGGCCACAGGATACCAAATGATCAACAGTATGTAATGCAGGTGTATAGTTCAGCAGCCTCTATCTACACTCTGTACAACAGCAGTGGGTGATAAAGACGTCATGTGACCAAATGGGTTATAAGTGTGACATAACAAGGCAAAACTGACACCATCACATGCACACTTCAAACAGAACAGTCTGTCTGGCAGGAAGCAGTAGGCTTGCAGTAACCAAATATATGTAAGTAATGTAAATATAGGTAAAGTATACCGCACTTTACATCCAGATACCTTAAGGCAGCTCACCCCTGATACCCCCATATTTAACAGCCTAGGTCATTTATGGTTCTCCCCCCAGACTCAATAATACAGGGCCATATACCACTGTTACATACACTGGCCTCTGAAGTGCATAAGAGCAAACATGTATTGTGTAGGTGATGCTCACACATATATGGCCCCAGCCCCACAATATGTGTGGGGGTTGCAACAGAAGTGGACTGATGGCAGTAATGGCAGTGTGATATACTCTCAGCTCACTACGGAACATCGCCCACAGCAAGTCATATGTGCAAAGCGTGATATGTAGGTCATGTACTGATAGCACTCAACACACACACTGCCAGTGGAATATCTGACACAGGACCTGTGTGGAGAACAGACAACACATGATAGGCACACCTTTGGCCACCAAGAGGATAGGCCCACAGTTGAGAGCTATGCAGACAGACTGCATTCCAAGGTAAAGTAGTATGTGCACACACACCCTGTAACAGCAGTACTATACAAAGCATAACACAACTCTACTCACACCCTCTCTGTAGTTCCTGAATCTCCTACAAATATGTAGCTGCCCTGAGTGTGCCGGTTCTCCTGTAAGAGGTATTGCTACCTGCTGTCTGTAACACTGATGCCCACACACAGGAAGGACTGTACAAACATCCACAAAATGTCCAGGTTATGTCATCAAATATAACCCCTACTCTACATAATATGTGAAGCAGTCTGATATCTCACTGGCTTGTTAGCAGATATGATGCCACTAATTATGGTGTACAGCACATATGCACCATGTCATGCATGACATATGTACACAGGTTGACAGAGTTGTGGCTGGCAGCACATACAGAGGGCCAATAATAATATGTTGCTGTGATAACCTCATACATTTACTGTTGTAACAGGATTTTTGGCAACATATGTCCTATGAGGGATAAGACGCCAGTAACTGTCATGGCTTTCACCATCTACAGACTTCAATCCTCAAACTACCATCTGCAGTCCACAGATAGATGTTCCATTGGTAACTGTTAGAAAAATATGTATTAATGTATATGCTAAGTGCTTATTAGAAGCTAAAAGGGTTAACACATTTCATTCTATTTTATGTACAGCTTAGTTTTGTATGAAACTACAAGATGCTTTCTGAAACTGCAAGATGCTCTCTGACCTAGTATTTGCTAGCACAGCAAAATTCATGTTTATGCCTTTTGGAAATTTACTGAGAAGCAGGTGCTTATCTGCTAGGTCAGGAAAATAATAAATAGAACAATACTGTTTTCTATGATGTTATTGAACTTGAATAATCAGCTCTTTTCATGTTATGAGAACATGCACAGCTGCAGAAAAGATAGATACAGTTGAACAAAGACTGCTTGAAGAAATGAACTATAATCTGTACTTGCTTTGTGCTCGAATTAGCCATAGTACCTTGAATGGTAACATTGCATAGTGAGAAGTTGTATCTAACCGGTGGTCTCCAAGGCCACATTGTTTTTCTTAGGAAGTTTTTTTTTTGTAAACTTGATATGCCAGCAGAAAATCATGGACAAACAACTGCTATGAAATAATATTGAATGAACTTGTGATTCATTACATCAGCTTAGTAGGCAATGTCTTGTAAGAAATGTATAAGAATGGCTTCACTTCCTGATTCTAATTAGACAAAACTCTGTATTGGCACGTTTTTGTCTCCTTGCTGCAAGATTAATGTGCCTTAACCTGAGCCTGCCGTGTGTTGCTCTTTTTGAAGTTGTTTTTCCTTTGACAGATTGGTCCTTTGGTTCGGAAACTCTTACTTCACCTCAGGTCACTCGCAGGTGGCATGAAACCGTACGGGGAAGAGACCACATTGGTCCTTCTGCTCTGAAAGACCTCTGACTGAATTGTCGTTCAAAAGAGGCCAGCCACTGTTCTGATCTGCGACTGGAGGACGAGTTAACGTTTTTTTCTCAAACCAGGTGATCAATCACGGAGGCTCAGGTAAGGTGAGATTTACCTTTTTCTGTTTTAGATCAGGGACTTGATTTATATCATCTGTCAGGAGATTTGTCTTGTACAAGTCAGGGACAGGAAGATTGCAGTCTTGTCATAGATCAGGGAAACAGAATAGATAGGGCAGTTATTCTAGGTAAACTGTGAAAAAAGAAATCGTGGTACCACATGAAAATAAGAAGGGTTATATAACATTTTAACAGTCAGAACAATATGGGAAATAAGTGCACAAAAAGTTCCCAAGATCCACCGTTAACTGAAGATGCAAAATATATGCAATTACAGTGTGCCGACAATGTTAGGTACTATACAAAATGGGTTAATAAATATGAATTTGATGGCAAATTAGAAAAATCCTCACTTATTAAACTTGTCAAACAGCTTAAAACCGACGCAAAAGGTTAGATGAAAAAGCAACATCAATTAGGCATTCCTCAGGCACACAGGTGGATTGAGGAAGCAAACCGTAGGGAACAGAAAAGTAATAATTCAAAAGCTATGTTTCTAGATAAAGAAGACAATAATTTGGTAATAGCATCAGCCCCTCCACCCCCTCCGCTTCCCTTACCGGAATATGAAGCGAGTGGACAAGCTGGTCCACCTCCGCTATACCCGGCTGTCTCCGCGAAGCCAAGACCGTATGTCAGAGATCCCATCGAGACTAGGTCTCGAACACGTAACTTAAGAGGGGATACTGAGTTATATCAAATGAACAAAAATTCACGAGCAATGAGTGAAGAAGAGATATGTCCGCTCATAGAAGTACCAAATCCTCAGGCGGGACAGGAAGGGCAGGACCCATCTCTCCTAGTATATAGACCGTGGACACCGGAAGACATCCGGAAAGCCACAGAGGGAATTCCCCATCCAAAAGTTAATTTTAGAAAATTCTTAGAAGACTTACAGGGCATGAGGCTAAGTTATCATTTAAATGGAGAAGAAGTAGAAAAAGTAGTTAGACAAATTGTAGGTCCAGATTGGCACATGATCAGTGGCAACTGGAATCCCTGTGACGCAGAACATAAGCCACTCCCACATAGCAACGCGGATCTGGATAACAGAGTGAAAGGTCTAACAGACCGAATCTCTGAGAAATGGAAGCCTAGGGCAGACTGGACTTGCATTAATCAATACATCCAACAAGAAGGTGAAACTGTTGACAGATATTATGCTAGATTATTAGAGTGTTTTAATAAACATTGTGGAATGCAGGTACCTGAAGACCAAACACATGATTCCCCGTATGAGCAGCAGCTAAAGAATGCATTTTTAAAAGGCAGTATTTTGCCTATAAGCAGCTTTATTACAAAGCACATGGTAGACCATCGTACAAGTAGACTACAGTCACTACTTGAATATGCTAGACATGCCGAAAGGCATTTTAACAGTAAAAAGAAAAAGAAAGCCCACGTATTTTCTGTAGAAGATGGAGCAGAAGTTTGTGTAGTACAGTCCGGAAAAAAGGGCAAGAAAAATGCCCAAGGAAACAAACAATCTGATAAGTGATCAGAGGAGTTTGAAGAGAGAAAGAAAAGGGGTGAATGTTGTAAGTGCGGAAAAAAGGGACATTTAGCAAGGGATTGCAAGCAAAACAAGAAGGTAGCCATGGAAGAATCACTAGAAGGGAATAACCAAGAAAAGACAAATGCAAATGTGATAGAGGGAGTAGAGAATGTGATAGAAGAAATAGAGGAAGTGCAAGAAATCGCAGATAGTGAAGAAAGTGAAATTTTAGACTTAGCATTATTGAGCCTAGAGCTCTACTTAGCAGACACGAAACCGGAAGTTACACTTCTGGTAGAGGGGAGGGAAGTAAAATTTCTGTGTGACTCAGGGGCATCGTGGACCCTGATACATCCTTCCAAACTACCAGAAAATTCAGAATCATTTGATTACATATTAGTGAAAGCAGCTAATGGACAGCTGTATCGGGAGCCACTCCCCCATAACATAGCAATAACTGACCCTGTTTCAGAGATGACCCAGAAAAGCAAAATTGTTGTTTCTGCAAAATGCCCGGTAAACCTTTTGGGCAGAGATCTTATGCAGATATTTGGCATAGCAGTAGTTCCAACTACGCAGGGTATGGAAGCACAGCAACAAATGGATACTTTTGTGGTGCGACCGGAGGGCGAAACATTTTATTGGTACAGCCAGGACTTGGTCACGACTGGTCCAGGGGCAGTAACTGAAGAACTGATGAACGTAGCCATCAGTAAGTCCCCCTCCCTTGACACTGATAAACAGCATTTGTTGCACTGTACTCTGTATTATTGTAACACACCAGGACCTGATAAAGAATATGAGCAAGAACTGTTTAGAAACCATGCAAACAGATTAGTATTACGTAATCTGTACTAGGACACAGAAGGGAACAGTGTAGTTAGCTGTTCATTGCCCCAGGAATTCTTTGCACTCTATAAATCTAATCAATTACCACATGTTAGTTTGACTAAGGACAAGAATGTGAAATGGGCAGACCTAGGAGACAAAGTCACAAAGTGGGAAAAACAGACGGAGTTAGAATTGTCAGAACAGGGAGTACAGAAGCAGAAGTTAAATTGGATAACACAGGCACACCCAGCTGTACACTTGCAGTCTGGCGAGGACAGCTGATTAGCACTCTTACTAGAAGAGGAAGAAAATGCCTTACGGAGCATACCAGAAACTCTCTGGTCAACAGGGAAATCAGATGTAGGACTAATTCAAACAGCAGGACCAGTTACTATCATGCCAAAATCAGCATTTAGACCACAAAAGAGACAGTATCCCTTAAGGAAAGATGCAGAAGTAGGAATCAAACCTATAATAGCAGCTTTACTTAAGGAAGGAGTACTGGTAGAATCTCCCGATTCACCATGTAACACACCCTTATTTCCTGTCAGAAAAGCAAATGAAGAATGGCGTATGGTCCAAGATTTACAAGCTGTAAATGACGCAGTAATACCTAGAGCACCTACGGTGCCAGATCCACACACCCTAGTGAATGATTTGAAGCCTCAACAGAAGTATTTTTCTGTGGTAGATATTAGCAATGCGTTCTTTTTGATACCGATACACCCTGACAGCCAACATTGGTTTGCATTTACATTTCAGGGGAAAAGGTATACATACACGCGACTACCACAGGGATATTGTGAAAGTCCAACAATATTCTCACAAGAGATGGCAAGCAACTTGGCGGGATTTAGCCCACCGAGAGGCAGTCAGATTTTACTTTATGTAGACGACATCCTGCTGGCAGCCCCCACCCAGCAAGAATGCAAAGAAGTTACCATAGCATTACTACAATTTCTAGCCACTCAAGGACATAAAGTAAGCAAAAACAAGTTGCAGCTTTGGAGAAAGCAGGTTAAATACCTGGGATATGTAATATCCAAAGAAGGCAGAACATTAGATAAAAATAGAAAAATAGCAATTTTACAAGCAGCCAAACCGACTACCAAGAAGGAAATGATGTCCTTCCTGGGTACGACTAATTTCTGTCGGAGTTGGATTCCAAACTATGCCTTGGAGTCTGCTCCACTGACCAACTTGATATACAAGAAGCCTATGGCAGCACAAGATTTATTACAATGGACACCAGAAGCGGAATCAGCTTTCTGCAAACTAAAACAATTGATAGCATCCTCATTAGTTTTAGGATTACCAAAATATCATAAACGTTTTTTCCAAACTGTAGATAGTAAGCAAGATTATATGACATCAGTGTTAACACAGCAACATGGGGACAAGCAACGCCCCATAGCTTGCTATTCATCACAGCTGGACCCAGTGACGCGATCCCTGCCCCACTGTGTACAAGCAGTAGTCGCAGCTGCAATGGCAGTGCAGGCTTCAGCCTCAGTAGTGTTGTTCCACCGTCTCACATTGAGAGTGCCTCATGCAGTTGCGATTATTTTACTGCAAGAAAAAGTAGCATATCTTTCTCCTGCTAGACATCTTTCCTGTATGACTATACTGTTGAGCCAACCTCATATGACAATTGAACGATGTACAACTTTGAATCCGTCTACCTTGCTCCCGACCCCTGCGGACGGCACACCACACAGCTGCCTGCAGGAGATTGAGCAAAAGACACTGCCTAGAGAAGATCTAATGGATGTTCCCTTGGATGATGCCGAGGTGACATATTACGTGGACGGCTCATGCAGATGGGGTCCTACAGGGCAGAACCTAGTGGGGTATTCAGTAGTTTCCGATACTGAGATTTTAGAAGCAAAGTCTTTACCACACAACTTATCTGCACAAGCAGCAGAATTGATTGCCTTGACAAGGGCATGTACCTTAGCAAAAGGTAAATGTGTGAACATTTTTACTGACAGCCAGTACGCTTTTTCTACTGCACATGTCTTTGCACAACAGTGGAAGAATAGAGGAATGATAACATCTACTGGTAAACCGATTAATCATGTGCAGTTTATTTTAGATTTGTTAGAATCTATTTAGTTACCTCAGAAAGTACAAAACGTAAAATGCTGCAAACCAAGCCAAATAGTGTGAACCAAGTGGAATACGCCAAAAACCAGCGAAGCTATAATACACCTCTTTATTTGTAAGAACAGCTTTGAACGAAAAACAAAAACATTACAATGCACTCCGATAACCCTGTGCAATTCAATTAAAACCAATAAACTAATGTAAAATGCGATTAAGCGCTTTCATCCACTCAATCGTGGACTTCATCAGAATCGCATACAAACATAGTGTAAATCATTTTATAAACTTTTTGGCGCCAACTTTTTACACAAAGATTTAAAGCCATATTCATCCTGCTTTTTTCTACAACTCGTTGACTGTCAGTCAGTTCATGTTTCAGGTGAAAATCAATATACAGTGTGTTCCTACATACAATACCGGTATTGAAATATAAAATGTACAGTTTACAATATAAAACCCCTTTTAAATACTATTAAGATAGTGTACTATCATTTTTGTATTAAAATTGTAAATTAAAACTTCCAAATACAATATATATTGTAATGTAGTTGAAACCTGTTATATATAATAACCTTACTACATAAATAGACCTAAGAAATAGGTTGATTGTCTAATTGCACTTGTACTTTTTTAAAAATGCATATAAAAAAATTGCATATAATAAATTACATATAAAATGCTATTGAACCAAAGAATGTATGTTAAAAAATATATATATATGAATAAATGCCCTAAGTAAATAAAACATATATACTATTGAATAATGTAAGTGTATTTACTATGATATATTGATACTTTCCATAAGACTTCAATTCTTTTCTATGATATGTGTAAGATGTAATATAAGAATATAAATGTTGAGAATTAATCAAACCATATAATTATTAGTATACTAAAAACATTAATAATAATCATATTATAAGTAATAACTGATGTTAATTAATTTATAATAAATATAATAAATATTAAAATGTATTAAATATGGTGAATGGTATTTGATTGCTGTAAGTGTATGAATATATAATAATGCAATTAAATATATTTATGGCAGAGTGTGACAAACCAACACTTCTCATCCAATTACTATAGAAAAATTCAACAACACAGTATAACATAGCACGCATAGATGAAGTGATTTATATTAGGAATGGTCTTAATGATATGTATTCATTTAGTCCTGGTTTTGTGGAAGCGTCAGTTAATATTTGCCATTTTGCCTCTCTAGCTGCTATATATGCCTTTAGATTGCCTCCCCTGATATTGTAATTTACACGTTCTAAAATAGCAAACTTAAAATGATGTCTATTATCAGTCTCTTGGATATGTCGACTTAGAGCATTGCTACTGTCTTTCTTTTTAACTGCATATAGGTGTTCATAAATTCACCTTCTGAATTTATGTTCTGTTTCACCTATATAGTAACAACTGCATAATTGACATTTGGCTAGATATACAATATTCATGGTATTGCAATTGCCATTTACAAATGTAACTCTAGTCTTATTTATATTATCCAATACCAAGTTAACATCTTCATTGATGGTTTTGCAATACTGACAGCTTCCACATTTTCTAGTTCCTTGATTGTTTCCTTTATTCCTAGTCTGTCCTGTATTCTTTTCCAGAAGGGCCTTCAAATTCTTTCCCATTTTGTATACAAAGATAGGTGACTCGCCCAATATTTCCATTACATCAGTATCATTGAATGATACGTTCCAATATTTTTTCACCATTTCTTTAATGTAATATGCCTGAGGAGTATAATATATAATACAAACCCTTTTATATCCTTTATCTTCATTTTGTGCCACTGTATTACACATACTCACACATCCTAAGACAGGGAAGTATTTAATCCCCCATTGTTCAATCACATACGTTTTAACTTCTTTGATGAGATATGTTGGATACCCCCTATCTAGGAATAATTTACTGATTAATTCTATTTCCTCTATCATTTCATTTTGCTTTGAAGTCATTCGTGCTGCACGAATACATTGCCCCTTGAATATGTTTTTCTTCATTTTCAGGGGGTGATAACTTGTGTATTCTAAATAATTGTTAGAAAATGTGTTTTTTCTAAATATACGGGAAGAAAAACCTTCATTAGTACTTGACACATAAGTATCTAGGTAGGAAACTCCTATTCTGCTATGATTATACGTAAACTTTAGGAACGAACTAGTTTTATTAAAATATTCTACAAATTCATCCAATATATTTTCTTGTCCATCCCATAATATAAATATATCATATAGGAACCTTGTATATAATTTAATATATTTGTAGTATTGGCTTTTAAATACATTTTCCTTTTCCCAATCCAACAGGACTAAGTTAGCAAAAATCGGGGCACAGGCTGCCCCCATGGCTACTCCTCTAGTCTGCCTATAAAATTCTCCTTCATAATAAATATAATTATGGTCCAGAATAATGCTCATCAGTTCCATGATTACCTTACTTTTCTCCCAATCCAGTGTGGAATACTTATATATACTATTGCTAAAGCTTTGTAATCCCTGTTCCTTAGGGATACAAGAAAATAGGTCTACTACGTCAATAGTCACATAAATCACATCCTTCTTCCAAATATAATTTGTCAATAGTCCCAAAAACATCCAAGAATCCTTTATTAAATGGGGGACTCTAGCGTAGATATGTTTTAACCATTTGTCAATAACTTGTCCCATAGGGAATGTCTTGGATCGACTGCCTGATATAATAGGCCTGAAGGGTGGATCGATTACATTTCTGTGTATTTTTGGCACTCCTACTATAGTTGCCATTACAGGGTGGTCCACTTTCAAAAAAATTGTATAGATCCATGTTAATTCTATCATCAATCAACATATCTTCTAGATACATGTTGATACGTCTGTATCCTATGTTGATCTGGTTTAAAGAAATATTGTCATAGTTACCAGAATCCACCAGGATATTAAACATTTTGTTAACATATACATTATTGTCATATAGTACAATGCCACCACCCTTATCTGGCTTCATTACTCTTACTGTCCTAACATTCATAAGTTTTTGTAGTAATAAAATCTCTTCTTTCAAATTACTATATTTTCTATCTCTCTTGATTGTATTTTTTAACTGATCTATATCTCTTGTTATTAGTTTCTCAAAGAGGGAGACTTGAGGATGTGATGGTGGTATGAAAGTGCTATTTTTCTTTAAATCACTACTTTCTTTCTCTCTAATATCTTCCTTAAAATGTATAGCTAAATTTAATTTCCTAGTGAATTTTTTAATATCTATAACACTATCAACAGCCCTAAAGTTCCTATAAGGCACATATTTCAAGCCTTTAGAAAAGAGTGAGAAGTATTCCTTTCCGATTGTTAGATCTGAATAATTAAATATATTGAATCCCTTGTATTGGCACATAACTTATTTGTTGTTTATTTCTCCCTCATTGTTTAAAAGATTCGGTTCACTAACCTTATAATTTGTACATTTAACCAGTTCCCTTCCTACCTCCTTCGTTGTCTCCAATTCTGGTTGTTCCAGTACTTCTGTGTCCCTCTTCTCCCATTCCCTTTCCATTTCCAATTTCTCTCCTTATTCTCATTCAAATCCTGATCGTTGCCCCACTGAAAATCCTGATTAGTAGAATTGTTATAGGATTCCCTATAAATATTGTTATTATTAATATTATTTCTATCATAGGATGTCGTCTGATATTTGTAACTTTTATGTTGGTAGTCTATATTCCACTCATATACATTTCCTACCTTGTATTCTCTTATATCCCTCTCTAATTTTTTGCCTTTCCTTTCCATAATGCTATTTGCTTTTTTGTCCGCTTCCAAAAACTGTTTATGATACAAATTCTCCCATTGATCAAAAACCAAATCTTCCGTTATATTCTTATTTAATACCTCTGCCATTCTTATATATTTACATAACTTCTCATCATTCTTTTTCACCAATAATTTCATATAATCAATACCAAATCTGTTTAACAATTCCTCAAATTCTTTACAATTGCTGTCATTTAAATCAATACCCATAGGTTTCTTAAAAAATCTTAGTCCCTTAGGGACAACATTCATAGTGATACATTTGTTCAAATAGGCATTATCAATTTTAATACCTCTAATAATACCTATATATTTACCCAAAACATAAATATTTTGCTTTAAAGTTCCTTGTTTGTGCTCACCATACATTTTACTTGAAAGTTCACCTCTCTTAACAACATCAAAACAAACATCCACTGCCAAAAAGTCCTCCAATTGTCCTCTAATACCATTGTTACACATGTTATTGCTGCTGTTATTAGTCACCAAGCTTTTAGCTCTATGGCTTGAGCTTTGTTGTTTATTATTAGTAGTATTCTTGTTCAAGCTGCCAGAAATGGCAGAAGAAAAAGATTTACCTGCCATCACACGCTTAGGTTTGGTTCCTGTGTGTTTAGATTCATCGACTACATTGTCAAAATTGTATAAAGAAAAATCAAAAGTGAAATCTCTCTCTGTTAACTTACTATTATCCTGAGTCTTGTTTCGCAAGTCAATACCATTTCTTTGTTGCTTACTGGAACACACTGAATGCTGCGCATTACCTCAGAAAGCTATTTGTAAATGTGTAACTCATACCAAGCAACAGGATAGGATTTCAAAAGGTAATGAGAGAGCTGATACAGCTGCAAAGCAGGCAGCTTCAGCTTCAGAAATATTTCTTTTGAGTAAGGAATTACAACCTTCTGAGATTTTAGATTTAGAAATGTTGAAAACAATGCAGCCACTTACTACAAAAGTAGAAAAACAGAAATGGATAAAACAAGGAGCAATTCATGAAAAAGGGCTGTACATCTCCAAAGAAGGAAAACTGATATTGCCGTCTAACTTGTTTAGATATGCAGCTTTGTTGAGCTATGGGCAGTGCCATGTCTCAATAGGGGGGATGGTACAGTTAGTGAATCGAGTGTTCACAGCATATGGATTTACAAACTACACAAAAAATTTTGTGTGGCATGCCATGTTTGTAACAAGCATCATGCACAAGGGGCGTTGAAGCCTAACTAAGGGAGTTTCCCTGCACCACCGTACCCATTCCATACTATCTGTATGGATTTCATACAATTGAACAAATGCGAAAATAAGAAGTATTGTCTTGTCATTATAGATATATTTCCCAAATGGGTGGAAGCTTTACTGACCAAAAATCCAGATGCAGCTACTGTTGCAAAAGTCCTTGTTAAAGAAATTATTCCTAGATTTGGCCTACTGGAAAAGATCTACAGTGACAATGGCACACACTTTGTAAATCAAACTATACAACAGTTGAGCCGATATTTCGGAATTTCCTTAAAGAACCATTGTGCATACCATCCACAATCTGCAGGACTAGTAGAGAGGCATAATGGGGTTTTGAAAAGTAAACTTAGGAAGTCAATTAGTGAGACACAAAATAATTGGGTGTACTGCCTGCCTCAGGCATTGTTGAGCATGGGAACTGTTCCAAATGCAAAGGGGTTGACTCCTTTTAAAAAAATTATTTGGCAGGGCATACTATATACCTCAGTGGAAACCTCTCATGCCTGCAGACCAGGAGGCCGACAGTTCACTCGCAGAATATATGAGACGACCTTTAAGTAATAAACAACTTTTGCAGTTAAATTCTGTTTCAGATAAAGAACAAACCAGACCATTGGAAGCAGCAGTAGTCCCAGGCACGTGGGTCTGGGTGAAAGTCATCAAAAAAAAGAATTGGACGTCACCGAAGTGGGAAGGGCCATACCAAGTGCTACTGTCCACACCCACTGCAGTCAAGATTGCAGAGCGAGTGTCCTGGATTCATCTGACACACTGTAAATTGGTTAAAAACTTTGAACTGGACAAAAAACTTATTACTGTTACACAAGAACAAAATGACCGAATATGGAGCAAATAGGAATACAGAACAACCTCAGAAGTATTGCATGATCATTCTGTTAACTATACTGATAACATTAATCTTTTTGCTGTGGCCTTTCCTTTTTCCAGCCACATGAGCTGAACTGAATAAACATGATGCGTTACTCATAGACTGGCATCCGAACTTTAACACTTACCAAGCCATTAAATATGTGTATGCTGAAACTTTTAATGTTTTGAATTGCTGGATTTGCACAGCTATACCAACAGCATACAGGCGATTGTTAATGACTGCTGTCCCCCTAGGGGTCAATGAGACCTGGGAAAATTTGATTTTTGATACTACGACTGTGAAATCAGAAGACAAAATAGCATTGTACCTGCCTGTTACACAAAAGGGAATTGTATGTTTTTACAAAAATGATACTGTTCAGGTGGATTGGAGCAATTGTAATGTGACTATTCCTTACAAGTGTTATACCAAAGCTAATAATGCAGGTTATATTTGTGATACAAACTATGACTCATATTTTGAATCAATGCACAAAACGGTTGATGAGGTACAACATAATCCTGTTCTTTTTAAACAACTATCATTGAAAGAAAATGTTTCATGCAGGGCAAGTATATATTAATACTAAAGTAGAGAATTGTTATTTTGTGTGTGGGAAAAAAGCATACAAATGGTTACCTGAGAATTGGTCCGGCAGTTGTTATTTGGGTTACCTGGTTCCGGCCATAAGACACACTGCAGTTTTGCCTCAGGGAAGAATTCAAAATGTCAGAGAGGTCACCAAGAAACCTGGAAATCCAATCAAGAGACCTGAGAATCCAATGGGACGAATTGAAGCAGGCTGGAGAAACCATAACTCTGTGAAAAACAAAGATAAACTGACACACATGGACTTGAGTGACAGTATTATATCGTGGGCAGGTATAGCCCCTGCATACGGTGCAGTAAAATTGATTTGGGAGCTGAGAAAACTGTCCAAACTTCTCGAAGTAATGAGTAATGCAACTTTTTCTGCTCTCAAATTAGTAACTGATGAACTGAATGCTATGAGAACTGTGGTGCTTCAAAACTGCATGGCTGTCGACTTCACCGTAGCGGCGAAAGGTGGTACGTGCACTTTAATAAAAGAGGAGTGCTGTTTGTATATTCCTGACAACCAGCATGAGATAAATGACCATCTTGAGGTGATTCAGCAAGTGTCGGCCATGACCAAACCAGGCCCAAACCCACCGATGGATTTTTTCCAGAATTTGTTTGGGGGGTGGGGTAGAATCCTAATGAACATCCTGATTGCCATTTGTGTGGGATTACTCCTATTAGGAGTGTGTGTTTGTTGTGGTATTCCCTGCATGAAAAGATTAATTAAAGATTTTATAGACATGTCAGTTTCTGAGACTTTGTATCAAAGTACTGAAATTGAAGAACTGTAGAAACATGAAACACTTTCATAAGTTTAAACTGAATGACTCTCAACTGCAAATTCTGAATGGAAGAGGTTAGGAGAAGAAGCAAACTGTTTATGCTTTTGAAAATAGAATAAAAAGTATTAACGGGGGGAAATGTTAGAAAAATATGTATTAATGTATATGCTTAGTGCTTATTAGAAGCTAAAAGGGTTAACACATTTCATTCTATTTTATGTACAGCTTAGTTTTGTATGAAACTACAAGATGCTTTCTGAAACTGCAAGATGCTCTCTGACCTAGTATTTGCTAGCACAGCGAAATTCATGTTAATGCCTTTTGGAAATTTACTGAGAAGCAGGTGATTATCTGCTAGGTCAGGAAAATAATGAATAGAACAATACAGTTTTCTATGATGTTATTGAACTTGAACAATCAGCTCTGTTCATGTTATGAGAACATGCACAGCTGCAGAAAAGATAGATACAGTTGAACAAAGACTGCTTGAAGAAATTAATTATAATCTGTACTTGCTTTGTGCTCGAATTAGCCATAGTACCTTGAATGGTAATATTGCATAGTGAGAAGTTGTATCTAACCGGTGGTCTCCAAGGCCACGTTGTTTTTCTTAGGAAGTTTTTTTTTTTTGTAAACTTGATATGCCAGCAGAAAATCATGGACAAACAGCTGCTATGAAATAATATTGAAAGAACGTGTGATTCATTATGTCAACTTAGTAGGCAATGTCTTGTAAGAAATGTATAAGAATGGCTTCACTTCCTGATTCTAGTTAGACAAACTCTGTATTAGCATGTTTTTGTCTCCTTGCTGCAAGATTAAAGTGCCTTAATCTGAACCTGCCATGTGTTGATCTTTTTGAAGTTGTTTTTCCTTTGACAGTAACACATGAAACCAAAGGCACAACACACTGCCCTGTCTGCAGATGACCCTGCAGATGGGGATTCCACATAAACATGGAATTGACGTGGCAGGTATGGAGACATGTAGGAAAGACATATCCACACACATACACACACTGTTAAACCAACAGTATGCCACATGCAGTATAGCAGCACTTACATTCTGTAGGCAGGTCAGGCACATCCCCCTCCTGTGTGTTGCTCTGTTTCCACAGTGTATGTTGTTAGAGGTAAATTCCCAATCCATCTCAGATGCTGGTTGCCAACCAACAGATCTAGTTCCTGCTCACAGTGAATGACAAGGGCCAACACCAACATGATGTTCCTAGATATCGGAGTGTGTTTTCATGCAATTGGCTATGGGAATGTTATCACAGCTGTTCTACATGCAATCAGCTAGGGGAGGGCTGCAATTTGTGCAGAGGCCATCAGCTGATAATGAGCATCACTTAAAATACACATGCTGCTGCTTAAGCAAAGCAGGTGTAGGTCTCCACATCCACCAGACAGGGAGTGGGAGAGGTAGACAGAGGCAAAGATATGTTAGGGAGGGCTGGGAGAATAAAACTACAGCTTGTTTGTGTCACACATCTACCAGCACAGAGTGTTAAACTCCTGACAACAATGTAGTGCTATCACAGTTTGATGCAGTTATTGGATGCACCACATGGGTTACCTGTTGTGGAGTCCTCAGAACATATATGTGATGGTGAGTGACATCTACAACAGGGATACAATAGCTATATGTTAGGTGACATACACATGCCTGCCCGCATGAACAGGTGCCAACATCAACACAGGCACACTCACACAGGGGCACGCACACAGCAACACACTTGGCAGGGCCAGGAGTACAACTCATCAGTAGCAGGATTGCCACAACACATCACTGTGCTGGTATCACATGCACCACATGGGTCATGCGGAGGTTGTATGGGCAAAGGGTATGAGGAGATGTCTGACATCAGACAGCATGCTTCAGTATGCCCATGGGGGTTGTAGTGAGTGTGGATGTGAACATTCTCCCCATACAACACCCAGGCACACAGAGTGCCAGTACTGACATGCATGGGTGCATGTCTGCATGGGTGTGTGGTGGTCGACTGTAGCAGCAGACTACACAAGGGTACGCAATGGGTATACCTTGGCATCAGGCCAGATGACAATGGTCTGTATTGTGTCTCAGGGCTGTAGTTTCAACAGTTGCCCACACAGGTGGGTATTGTATCCCCCATCCATTCACTGGGTGACTATTGTGTGTGGCCAATGATGTGCATCGCTTGCCATATATGTGTTCCTTAGTCCATGACATGGACAGTGTCTGGGATGTGCACACCTCCCACATGCATGTACAGTAATATGTGAAACTGTACCTGGGGTGTCTGTCCCATGTTGTAAACACAGATTATCATCGTATGTGCCAGTCTCGCCCACCTGTGGCGGGGACCGGTAATGGGCACCAGGTTTACTCTGCACCTACATTGATAGCATGCTAACATCATTCACTGGTCTCAGTGGCATCTGTCCATACAGGGCATGTTGTCAGGCATAGTATGTCCATTGTGGGTCACATGTGATGGCACCATAGGTGGTGCAGGTGTCCATTGGGGAACATGGGGGAGGTGCACTGTCAGCATGTATGTGCATATTGGACAGATGGACAGGGTGACATGCCCTCTGTAGCCCACTGCTATCACTCCATAGTTACTATCAGTGGCCAATATGTAGGGTACTACCCACATATTGGCTGTTGCCTAGGCATGTGTGCATGTGAGACATGGGTTGAGAGTGTGCTCTGGGTAATACTGGGGTTGCTAACTGTGATTGCCTCCTTGATGTCACATGTATGGGTATGGCTTGGCACCCCAGCCTATAAGCTATTTCACTTCTGTTATCTCTGTACAGTGGACATTGTAATATATAGTAGGGCCACTATATAAGAAATATGCAAAACCCACCCCACATTAGCCACACCCACCTCTACACTGGATATGAGTTACAAACACGCACACATGCAAACCTGTCATGTCTGGGAGTAGAACCCCTATCTAACTAGTTTATTACAACGCAGCACTACACAGTTATAGTATGCACCATGCACATTACTGAAGTACTATTTCTCCAGAGGTATATTTCACAAAGAATGACATCAGCAGGATTGGCAAAGTAGGCCATTTGAAATGTACTGCAAATGACTTCCCTAAAATGCATTCCCAACACAGACTGTGAGACACACAAAACATCCACAACTGACATGTATGGTTATAGAACCCCTGACAGAGGTCTATATCACACTACAGCATGGAGCTGTTATAAGACACACCACAGGGATTACTATAGAGCTCCTTCCCCAAAGTTGTATTTCACAATGAATGACATCAGCAGGCTTGCCAAAGTAGGCCATATGATGTACTGCATGTGACTAGCCTATAATGCATTGCTCTGTATACAGACATTGAAACACAAACAAAACATCCAGAACTGCCATAGGTGGCAATGGAACCCTACCACAGTTCTAAATCACAATCCAGAAGTATGCAGTTACAGGACACACTACGGAGATTACTGGGCTACAACCTTCCCAGAGGTGTATTTCTAGGTGGGTGACATCAGCAGCCTTGCCAAAGTCGAGTATATGAATTGTAAGGAGTATGAGTACCCTAAAAAGCATTGCTTTCTACACAGTCAGAAACAGACAGACATGCACACACACACACACACGCACACACACACACACACACACACACACACACACACACACACACACACACACACACACACACACACACACACACACACACAGTTGCTAAGTCTGGGGTTAGAACACCTACCTAGCTACTTTATCACATTACAGCAGTATGCAGTTACAGGACACACTGCAGAGATTACTAGGCTACAACCTTCCCAGAGGTGTATTTCTAGGTGGGAGACATCAGCAGTCTTGCCTAAGTTGAGTATATGAATTGTAAGGAGTGTGAGCACCCTAAAAACATTGCTCTCTACACAGTCAGAAACAGACAGACATGCACACTAACACACACTTGCCAAGTTTGGGGTTAGAACTTCTGTCTAGCTACTTTATCACACTACAACAATATACAGTTACAGGACACACTATGGAGATTACTGGGCTATAACCTTCCCAGAGGTGTATTTCTAGGTGGGTGACATCAGCAGCCTTGCCAAAGTTGAGTATATGAATTGTAAGAGTGTGAGTACCCTAAAATGCATTGCTCTCTACACAGTCAGAGACAGACAGACACACACACAAACACACACATACTCACACACAGTTGCCAAGTCTGGGGTTAGACTTCCTACCTAACAAGTTTATCACACTACAACAGTACACAGTTATGGGAGGAGCCACAGAGATTACTAGGCTACAACTCTCCCAAAAGTGGATTTCACATTGGATTACCTCAGCAGGCTTGTCATAGTAGGGCTATGGGGAAGGCAGTGTTTGCATGGGCCATAACCCATTCATGTACGGGTTGACACACCACATGAGGGCACACATGGGATCATATGTCACAGATATTTGTATACAGCTGCTAGATGACTACTTCCTTGTAAAGTCATGTTGCACAGCTGGCACATGCGCCACATAGTTTGTAATGCTGACTGGTGGCTAGTATCTGCAGTGAGTGGCACGTGCACGTCGTGTGTTTGGGGCCCTTTGGCTGTGTGCTGCGTGGGACAGGCCTGGATGGCTCCTTGTCACAGTCACTGTCTTCCACACATCTATGTACATCTACCTTTGGTTAATATATTGTGTAACCCTGACATATATGTCTGTATTCCTATTCACTGTGTGTGCAAGGCATGAGTGGTGCATACTGACGAGTGTCTGCACTAACATCTGCAACTGCCAGATATGTCTGGTCGACTGGTGTTTGCAGTCATGGCCTTCATGTGTTTAAGTGTGTGAGCATGCTCAGTATGACATTTCAGTATGTGTGTGTGAGCATACCCAATATGGCCATCTGTAGTTGTGCGGATCGTGTCCAGGTAGTTTGTGCAGCAGTGCTGACTTTTGGGTTGTAGACCAACAGGTAGCATGCTGTGTCCTGCAGGGTATCCATTGATCAGTTGGCTCTGACTGTTACTACATTTCTGCATAGCAGGGGGGCACACCTGACTGTTTCTACATTTCTACACAGGGTTGGGGGTCACTGGTGTTATATTGCCATGTAGGATGGGGGGTACAAGTGACACTTGTACACATTTGATATGACTGAACTGGTATGTCATGTACTCCATTTCATTCTGTATTGCTAACTATCATGCTGACTAGAGGCACACCAGTATACTGCAGATCATGGCTTTGGTTGCCCTACATATTATTGTCTGACTTATTTATTTATTTATTATTTATTTTACATTTGTTGACCGGGATAGTCCGACTGGATACATGTCCATTTTCAGCGGAGGCCCGGGGAGAAAAGCTCCAACATAGTCACAAAGACAGATAGTTACATATTAGTGTTTAAGATAGAAAAGAATAAAAAGCAATTTACATACTACATACTACACATACTACCTTGCTCTAACAGACACAACTTACGACAGTTCAATATACAGATCTTTAAAAACATGCTAGTGAATTTATTAAGACAGATTATAGATTATAGTTTGGCTAATGTACAATGAACATGCTTTTTGATTACGTCCCCACTCTAGGTTGTCCTTTTGGGTTTAGATTTACTTGAGAAGTAGTATGGCCTTGGTTTAACGAAGAGGAGCTAGTCTGGGTTTGAGCATGGACAAAGCCAATGTGACTTAAAATGGAGTTTTAGACTCTTTTTTAATTGAACTAGGGAAGTAATAAGCATGAGGTTGTTGGGGAGGGAGTTCCATAGCTTTCCAGTGGTGTTGGCGAACAGAGCATCACCGCCTATGTTGTTGGATTTGAGTGTTTGGACAAGGAGTCTGTTTGATGAGCGAAGGCAGCTTAGATTGGTGTAAGGAATTATTATATTTTTCAGTGCAGGGGTGTTATCAGGTTGTTTAAGAATTTTAAAAGCTTCTATGAGTTGGTTCATCTTGAGAAGATTTGGGAGTTCTATCTAGCCAAGTTTTTTCAGGTTAAAGCAGTGGTGTGTTCTATAGGGCAATCCAGTTACAAATCTGGCAATATGATTATAACAACATGAGAGTTTGTTCAGGTCAGATTTGTTAAGGTTAGTAAGCATGGGAGAGGCATATAGAAGGGTAGAGAGAAGGTGTGAGTGGGCAGTGGCCACTTTGGCCATAGGGGTTAGGAAGGTCTTTATCCTGTATAAGGACCCAAGTTTCTTGTTTACGGACTTAATGGTTTGGTTGATATGCATATCAAATCTAAGTTTGTTGTCAATGATAACTCCTAGTAGCTTTGTGTAGGACTCTGGGGAGATGATGGTACCATTATTGGATTGTATAGTAAAATGTGTAGGAGGGGATGTATTCGTTGGGTGGAAGAGAAGTAGTTTGGTTTTATTTGGGTTTAAGATCAGATGATGATCTGAGAGCCAGTTTTCAACTGTAGTAAAACTGAGCTGGGTGGCAGCTAGTAGGTTTGGTAGAGAGTCTTCGGAACATATCAGAGTTGAGTCATCTGCACATTGAATACAGGTGGCTTCGGGGATGACTGTATGGAGGTCATTTATAATGACTGAGAAAAGAAGAGGTCCTAATATGGAGCCTTGAGGAACTCCTATGGTGTTTGGTAACAGGTGAGAGAGCTTATTTTGCCACAGAACTGCTTGATGTCTACCAGAGAGGTAGGCATGAAACCATTTAAGAGCTGTATTGTCTAGGTACAGGGTTTTCAGAGTGTGGAGAAGTAGCTGGTGGTTCACCATGTCAAAGGCTTTCGACAGGTCCAGAAAGAGAGCTGAGGATTTTTTTTGTTATTCCGGTTTTGGTTGATTTTATCGGTAAAAGAGAGGAGGGCAGTGGTCGTGCTGTGATGAGGTCTGAATCCATGTTGAGAGTTGGTCAGTAGTTTATTCTGGGTGAGATAGTGCATAAATTGTTTGTGGACACACCTTTCCATAATTTTGGCAAGTGGTGACAGTATGGCTATTGGCCTATAGTTCGATAGTTCTGTGGATGAGCTACCTTTATGGAGTGGAATCACATAGGATATTTTCCATATTGTGGGGATTGTGGCCTCAGTTATGGTTCTGTTGATTAGGATCAAGATAGGATAGGCTATGGCATCTGCAGCTATTTGCAGTTATTCAGCTGGGAGTAGATCTGCAGAAAGGGTAGTTGGTTTTTGCTTCTTCAGTAGGGATCTGATAAAGGATGTAAAGATAGGCTGGAGGTTAAAGGAGAGTAGTGACTTGGGTACAGGATTGTTTAATGTAGAGGAGGGGGGAGGTGTTTGGTTGGCTAAGGACTGAATAGTCTCGGTAAAGAAAGTATTGAAGGTATTTGCTACTTCTTCTGGGCTTTTACCACTTAATGTCCCAGGGGTAGGAGTAGAGGATTTACCTGGATGGAGAAGATTATTTAAACCTGCCCAGAACTTCTGGGGGTTGTTTTGGTGTTTATGTTGCAGATGGCAGAAGTAGTTTTTTTGTCAAGGGTGATGGCTTTTTTAGTCTCATTTCTCAGTTGTTGGAATTTAATGCGATCTAGGGGTAACTTGGTAGTGCGCCATTTGTCCCATGCCTTATCTCTAAGTGTTATTTTGGATTTGGACTCTGTTGTTAGCCAGGGTGCTATTCATATTTTAGTTCTGATTGACCGTTTTGGAGCCTGAGAGTCAAGTATGTTAAGAAATGTGTCATTAAAGAGAATCAATGCCTCATCTAGGGGAAGGTACTTTAGCTTTGACCAGTTACAGGATTTAAGTTCCATTAGAAATTTTGTAGGCTCAAAGTTTTTTTTGTTTCTGACGAGCCTGTACATGGGCAGTCTAGCACTGATGGTTTTGTCTTTCATTATGTATGTGATCAGGTGATCAGGTGACTTCCTACCCTTCAGAGCTAACATCCCACAGCCTGCCCTGCTGTGGTCTGTCTGTGTAGGCCTGGGGGTGGGGTTAACCATAACCATCATTCTGGGACCATGGCACAAGCCCTGTTTGGGTTTGTATACACCTGTCCTGGTGGCTGCAACTGTTGTTGGGTATGTGAACCTTCCTGACTGGCATGTGTGGGTCATATGGACACACATGTTGCCCAGCACATTTCCTGCAGTGGGTTTTGTCACCCGTCTACTGACTGCTGCCATAACATTCAGCCACCCAATTCCCTTGCATGCTCACATCCATACCATAGCTACATGTGATAATACATTCTACTCCATTTGGCAATTGGTAGGTTGATTGACTTACCTTGTGGGTGTGCCAGACTTGCGGATGGTGCTGGAGGGCTGCCTATGTCAGACGCACATAGTACACTCTCTATACCTGGCTGAGCACAGGTGGTGTCATGTATGGCATCCCTTTAACTGTATGTGCTTGTCAGAGAGAGGTGCCATTCACTGGGACCCTACTGTGTCAGTGCATGTGCTATGCATTGCCTCTTTACCCAGGCCAGGGCATACTGGGCACACCTCCTTCTGCCTACTGGGGCAGGCTCAGGTTCTTCCTCCTCCGGGTCATTCTGTGCCTGTGCAGGCCTTTCCATTGGTGGGGGGCTGTGTGGCCCTGCCCCATGCTGTTCCTGCTGCAGCTGTTTCCGCAGGATCATATTGTGTAGCATAGCACATACCATAACAATTTAGGTACATGTAGCTGGTGAATACCGCAATGCTCCACCGGATTTGTCCAGACACCGGAACTGTGACCTGAGCATCCCAAACACATGCTCTATTATATGTCTGGCCTGTGCGTGTGCCTCATTATGGCATTCTTGTTCAGGTGTGTGTGCATTTCTGATGGGTGTCATCAGTCACGGCTACAGTGTGTACCCAGCATCCCCTCACTAGGTGACCATAGGGGATATCCCCATTGGCCAATCTCTGGCACAGCTGCATCAGATTCCATATGTAGGAATCAACATAGCTTCCAGGGCAGCCAGCACACACATTCATTATAATGCCCTGGACATCACATACGACCTGGCAGTTGATGGAGGGGATGCCCCTGTGGTTGATGTAGGCCCTACTCTGCTCACCGGGTGGTGCTTTGATGCATATGTGCATGCAGTCTATAGCACCCACTATCCCAGGGTATTCTGCTATTTGATGGAAGAGACGCATTGCATATTGCTTGTCAACACCTCATGGGTGTTGAGGAAATATACATGCTCACTGGCATGTGCTGACATGGCATCCAGGAACTGGTGGAATACTCTGGATGCTGATGCCTTTGAGATCCCCATGATATCCCCAGTTGTGCTTTGGGAGGTATCTGTGGTTAGTATACCTAGGCATACACATACCTTGGTATTCACTGGGATGGGTTCCCCTCGGTCAGTTTGGTGTGTCAGGTGTGGCCGGCACAGCTCAACTATTTGCTCAAGGAGGTCTCTGTCCACCCTATAGCGCTCCACTATCTCCAGCTCATGTAGCCCCTGGTATGTTACCCTGGGTCTGTACACTTTTCTCCATCTCCTCACTGTGGGTTGTTCAGCAGCATGCACATCCTCACCACCCTCAGCCACTTGCACATGTTGTTCTATGATGCCTGCTGCAGCCCTTCTCATTTTGTAGGTTTGTTTGTTAACATTTCCCTGCTTGTATACACCGGTGGTGTAGAGTGTTGGAAAAAGCATTGGGGAAGGTGTTTGCTTAGTTTATAGTAGTGTTCTGGGCTGGGCTGCTGCCTGAAAAATTGTCTGCTTCTGATACATTTCACCTGACAGCTAAGCTAGTTCTCCTTGAATATCTTCCTACTGCTGTTTACCCATCCCATTGCCCTTCTGTTTGAGCCCGGGGCTGCGCTACGCAAACAGAGTACTCAAATGTGCACACTGCTGCTATTTCCTGGTTTAACTTCTTTTTTTCTTCCTGTAAAACCTGGTGCTTGGTGCGCACACCCACTTACACTTTGTAAAGAGTGCTAGGCAGGTTTAGACACACCCCCTAGCTTAGCTGTGCTAAGCTAGGAGCATACCCGAGACACAGGGCTTCAATCCGCTTACAGTATGCCTGACACACCCATCCATGATGTCACCTACCTCCTAGTCTTGCACTCAGCTATTCATACTCTTACACTGTTGGGACCTGCCTCACATGCTGGGGAAAACTGGGATTCACTATCCTTCCCCTCATTTGCATAGGATTGCCTGCTAATGCATAGTTACATGTCTCACACTGAGCCTCCCCCTTAGCAACCACTATTCACTGGCCAGGTTGTCTTTTGCCTGCCACTGACTTGCATGGCAGAATGATTTTAATTAGAATGCCCGCTGCTGCCCCATGCTTAAACAGCTGAGATCGGCGAAAATAAAATAAAAGTTGCATTTTTTGCTTTTTGTATTGTTTGCAATACCAATGGCCTTATACTTGGCCATTGGCATGCTTCCTCAAAGATATGCAGCCTTTATTTGGAGCTGTCATGTCTCCGTTATGGATTTTGCAGAAATGTATTCGGTTACTAACTGAGCACATTTCTGCAGATTATGCTAGTCCTGCACGGCTTGATTCCAGCTTCCGGGATAGCAGATTTACCTCATGTGCATGGTTTTCACCTGCAAATGGGGTAATTTGCATACAGGGTCTGGGAATGTGCAGGACTAGTGCAAGGGCACTCATGCACATCAAACGAGCACATACATGGATCAATCGACTGCCATATTGCCAACATTACCTCTTACACTAATCATGCACGCCGTGCAAGGCTTGCTGAATCCAGGGGTGTATTACAGGATGAATATTGTGATAATGATTCTGGTACAGGAAGGAGATGTCTGTGATTTCTCCTCTACTCCACACCCTCAGATTCTATGAAGTAGAACCTTGGCTTGGCACATATACCTGTTACCTGACCAATCTGGTCAAAACCTTTCACTGTTTGTATTCTCACTGTCTCTCCTTCTTTCAGTGGATGAAGAAATCTTCTCAATTTATCATAACTGGACTTCTGGATAGAATGCTTCCTGAATAATTGGGCTCTGATGGTTCAGTTGTTTTTAGCTTTAGGCCTCAATAAACTGAAACTAACATACAATGTTGTTCTGGTTTGCCTGGATAGAAGTATCTGAGCAGGTGAGCCATGTATATTATCACAGGGTATGCTTCTGAGATTAAGTAAATTCAAAAAGACATCAGTATTGTCACACTCTGACCTTTCAAGTAATTGCTTTGCACTCTGTACTGCACGTTCATGAGTCGAAAACAGAAAAATGCTCAGCTTTTGGTCAGCAATGTCACAGATGTAAAAAGTGGAATAGTTTTCAAAGGTTTTGAAAATCAAAAGAGTTCCATTCTTTTATTAAAAGAGAACATTCCAAGAGACAAGTTGATCAATTAGAAAGCCACGTACAGTCATTGCTAGGCCACAGAGACAGTTTGAAAATGGATCTGCTTTCATTTAATAAGGAAGTCCGCCATGTAATCTTGAAAGATAACTTTTCTAATTTCACCCAGACTATTTTCTGTACTTATGCTGATCTTTTCAAAAACAAACTAGGCAAACTCCAGTTATGTACTCCATGAAGTTAGACCATGAAGTCAGCCCAGTCATCAGACCAGCAAGGAAAGTTCCAGTAGCTATGCAGGGTAGAGTCAAATCCGAGCTAGACAGAATGGTGCAGCAAGGAGTGATTTGTCCAGTAGAAGAACCAACTGAATGGGTATCCTCCATGGTAGTAGCTCATAAGAAAAGCTCAGATGATATCAAAATATGTGTTGATCCATGATATTTGAACAAAGCATTAAAATGACCTCATTGTCTTATGTGTACAGTCAAAGAAGTTGCTGCTATTATCCCAAATGCCACTGTTTTTTTTCTCTTGGATGCAAAAAGTTCATTTTGGCAAGTTTTGCTTGACTGAAAATCTTAATTGCTAACCACTTTCAGTACTTCTTTTGGCAGGTACAGATTTTTGAGAATACCATTTGGGATAAATTTTGCAAGTGAAGTCTTTCAGCGTGCAATGGAACAATTTTTTTTCTGGCTATCCATGTGCTATTTTAGTAAATGATATTCTGGTAGGAGGGAATGGTGAAGCTGAACATGCTAAAAACCTCAGGAAAGTTTTAAAATATGCTCACAAAGTGAATCTTAAGCTGAAAACTCAGAAATGCAAGTTCAGGCTACAATAAGTTATTTATGAAAGTCATTTGTTTATTAGTTCAGGCTTATGACCAGATCCTTCCAAGCAAACAGCAAATCTTGAGATGCCACCTCCAGACAATGTTCAAGCTCTACAACATTTTCTTGGCATAGTTAACTATCTAGGCAAGTTCATTCCAGATTTGAGCCAACTTTCAACATCTCTAAGGGGCTGACATGCAAAGATGTGACCTGGTCCTGGTTAGAACAACACCAAAGAGCATTTGATGTCTTGAAACAGAGAAGTGCCAGTCCACCTACATTAAGATAATATGATGTTCACAAACCAGTAACTCTTTCTTGTGATGCTTCAAAGTTTGCTCTTAGTGCAGTCATTCTTCAAGAAAGTAGACCAATAGCCTGTGCATCAAGAACTCTAACCCAAACTGAGATGCAGTATGCTCAAATAGAAAAAGAACTCTTGGCAATTGTGTCTGCATGTTTGAAGTTCCATGATTATATTTATGGCCAGCTTATTCACAATGAGACTGACCAGCAACCTCTAGTCACTATTTTGAGAAAGCCTATGCACACAGCTCCTGCTAGATTGCAACGCATGATGCTGAAATTGCAAAAAGGTAATTTAATTCTTGTTTACATAAAAAGCAAACCTCTTTTTTTTTGCTGAACTTTATCCAGATCACCCAGAAAAAAACATTAAACAGCATGAAAATGAGCAACCTGATTTTGAAGTCATGGAAGTGAGAATTCTTTCTATCAGATCTTGATGAACTTAGAACTCATACAACTGTAGATCCAATTCTCCAGAAGCTTAATCACGTTATCATTCTAGGATGGCCATCAAAGCAATCTTGTTTGTCACTAGAAGTGCAACCATAGTTTCCCTACAAGATGAAATTTTGTCTGACAATGGTATGATCATGAAAGGTCCAAAAGTGATTGTTCCAAAATAATTGCAAAAATAGTATAGTAACACCTTACATTGTGACCAGCCAGGAACTGATTCTATCAAAAAAAGGGCAAGAGGACTAGAATTTTGGCCTTCTATGTCAAGAGATATTGAGAGAGTACTTTTATCTTGTTCTGTTTGTAATAATACGAAACTGCATCAACAGAAAGAACCACTTCAGCTAAACAAGATTCCTGAACTACCTTGGTCGACAGTAACTACAGATTTTTCAAATGGAATGGTCAGCATTACTTGGTATTAGTAGACTCATTCAAATTTGATCGAGATTGACCTACTTCCTAATCTCATGTCTAGTACTGTGATTACTAAGTTGAAGAGACATTTTTCTGTCTGTGGTAGTCTGCACAAAGTTATTTCTGACAATGGTGCACAGTTTACAAGCCAGCTGTTCAAGAGATTTGCTGAAAAGTTGGACTTGACTCATATTATGAGTAGTTCTGAGTGCCCATAGTCAAATGGTTTAGCAGAATGTGCAGATCAAAGTGCAAAATAGTTGTTAGAGAAGTTGAACTGGGACAATATCAAAGTTTTTCTGAATCTCGTGAATCTCAGAAACATTCCTCGTGATAATCATCTTGGTTCAACTGCCCAGAGACTTATGTTGAGACAAACTAGAACCACACTTCCAATCAGTAGCAATTTGTTTGTTCTATGTGCTAAGAACAACAAAGCAGTGAAAGCTCAACTCCTGTAAAAGCGTTTGTCCCAGAAGTCTTATGATAAGACCAGTAAACCACTCAATCCATTACAAGAAGGGGAGATAGTGAGAATGCAGACAGCAAAAGGTTTTGATAGGATTAGAGTCATGAATAGTTTATGTCCAGAGCTAAGATTCCACATCGTGAAATTGCAAGGAATAGAATTTAGACAGAAACGGAAACATTTAGTGTCCAAGCCAGTATTGTAGCTTCTTGCCTGTGATAACGACTGTAGTTCTCAGAGTGACTTATCCAATGTTCCAGTTCCAGAGGACATTCCAGCAAATATACTTATTCCTGAGAATATCCCCGAGAGTCCTAAAGCAGATTGTTCACCAACAACTGTCCCTGTTTCTAAGTCCAGTCCTAACTGCTACATTGCTAGATCAGGTCGCATTTGCAGACCTTGCTCTAGATACACGGCAACTTGAACTTGAATGTTGTTTATTCATTATTGTCTGTATAATTTGCATGCCTATTGAAATGTCATTATTATTGCAAGACAGCTTAGTAAGGAGGAAGGATGTAGATCAGAGTGTGTATGTACCTTTAAGAAGCTTTCCAGTGAGCTAGCACGTGTAGAGTACATGCAAGCAAGATTGCCATTTTGTAGTGAGCTGCAGAGGTGCAAGCATGTATGTATGTGTAGTAGTCAGTCGGTTAGTTTGTTTATATTTTATGTTGCTGCTATCAATCCTGATGTGTTTGCATGTAATAAAGTATATAAATGAACACCTGAACCTCTTAATCTTAACTAGCCACACAAGATGAGTGACAGCCATTACCTCTTCACTTACTTTTTCAGGACCGTCACAGATTCATAGATATAGGCCTTCTGCAGTTGGTAGGTAGAATACATTTAGGTTCATAGGTTCATAGGTAGGTACTAGGCTATCAGCCCAAAGGCCTATGTGAGCCTAGCCAACAAGGTTCCCTAGCTTTTGTCACCCATGAATGCTATTTACCTGTGCCCCTGTCGAGTAGGGCTACATAAGTGATTTCCGGGGTGAATTTCCTATTACCCATCCACTCATCAAAATTTTTCTTGAAGAATGCTAGTGAGGAACTCTGCTTGACAAATATATGCAGCTTGTTCCAGAGTATGGGAAGTCTCTGGGATAGGACTCTATCCCTCCAGTCTCTGGGATAGGACTCTATCCCTCCAGCATGTTCTGTTGATTGTGGTGATGAGGTTTAGGTCTCTTGAGTATATGGCTCTGAGGGAATGGGATTTCTTTAGGTGTAGCATGTCCAACAGCTCTGGGTTTGACATAGCTTTGTATGTTAGGCAGAGATCACCTCGGATTAGGCAATATGTTACAGAGTAAAACTGGAGTTTTTTGAGGTGGTCAGTGTAGAGCATCTCTTTGAGTCTCATAATCCTTTTTGTGAGGTATTTTTATGGCCTTTGCAACTGTTGCAGATGTCTTGTGAGGTACATTCCAAAAGGGGCATTGTACTCTATAATGGGTCTGATGAGAGTGGAGTAGAGGGGGACAATGACCTTTTTCCTGGATGAGAATCCTTTCGGAATGAGGTGTGCCTTGTAGAAAGATTTCCTGACTACTGTGGCAATGTGATTATCAAAGGACAGGCTACTGTCCACTTGAGTCCCGATGTCTCTTATCACACCTTCGGTGTTAAGTGGACTGCTGCCTATGTGGTAGTTCATGGGTACAGAGTTTTTACCAAAGGGGATGAGATGACGATGTACTTTTTGGCACTGAGCTTGAGGCCATGGTTCTGACACCAGGCATTAGTCTCAGTGAGGCCCTTTTGTAGGATGTCCACGTCATTGGGGACTCGACTATGGCACCCAATTTGCAGTCATCTGTGAAATTCATCAGCCAGAGGAGACATAAAATAATGACCAGAGATCTCCCATTCAGAATGCATAGCTTTCAGAAACGTCATGGTGAAACAATGCCTATTATTCTATCAACTTTCTAGGTTTTTACTGGCAATATGTCACAATGTTCCCAATTCCTGGGCCTTTGTCCACCTATTAGTCATGGCTTTGTGCACATTTCTTGCTGTAAGAGCTTGGGAGGTATACATGTCTGTAACAGTGACAGCATTATAACTCTTACCTTTCAACTGTACAGATGTTCGCAAAATGTCCAGATTTTTGTCTCATATTTTGGTCTGTTTTTCAATAAATTGTGGTTTCTGGTAAATTAGTGGCCAGACTTTAAAGATTGAACTTAGAAAATAATAACACACATTTGAGTTTCAGAAATCATACACTTCAGAAAATTCATGCTAATGCAAAACCTGTCATTCTATCAACTTTGTAAGTTTGTAAGTGCAATATTTAAAATGTATTTATTTTATTTTATTTATTTGCAGTTTGTTTGCCAGGATAGTCCATTGGGTCATGAAGAGCCCATTTTCAATGGAGTCCTGGGGAGAAAAGCTCCAGAATAACACAGAAAAATCAAAGAAAATACAGACAGTAAAAATACATAATAGTAATACGCAGAATGCAAAATACATACATAATAGTAATACACAGGATACAACTGATACCGTGCAAGATAAAAATTGTTAGAAGCAAAAATACAGATTTTTTTGTCCTTATTTTTGGGCTTTTTCATCACTTTTATTTATGGCTTTTTCCAGATGTCTTGCTCCAAGAGGTTGAGAGGTATGGTGTAAATTGATCAGCATATATTGCAGCATTGTAGAGCTGGTATTAATGTATTTCTGTTTTCCTTCCTTCTATCACAGGTGAGCATGGAAGTGATTCTGTGTCCCCTGTGCCACCTGATATCAGTGTCTCGTCAGACTCTGATGATGATGTCCAAAGTGAGGCACAGCTGGGGGTTATAGAGGGTGAATTGGACACAGAGGTTGACATCCAGCAACCTCTCTCATTATCAACAGACACAGCCAATATGTCTACACATACCCAGTCCATTGAAGTCACAGATATTGGACAGTTTGAGGACAAGGATATTCACCAGGGAAGTGTGGCTACTGTGGCTTCAGTGACTGTTGACATTGGCCATAGCCAAACTGTTGGTGAGGTGCGCTACAGGCGTATTGATAGGGGTGCTCACAGGAAGCCTACTGTCCCTCCTCCACCTGGTGCAGGTGTCTTTTCACGTGTCACTCTATGTATGTCTAGGCACATCATGGAGGCAGAGGCATGTTCAGAAAGGAACTTCAAAAGAATGCTCAGGGTTATAGAAGCAGCACAGTCTGACATCCATGACTACCTCCATTGTGTTGTTGATTCCTTGGATCGTTTGAATGACATGTTGGAATAGGGTGTGCCTTTGAGGGAGCGCAGAGTATCTGTCATGGAATGTACATTGTCTGTGATGGAACATCTGGTAGGAGTGGAACATTGTCCTCATGGACTTAGATCAGCAGCTACATCTGCTGAGAGCCAATGGTGCCATGACCAGTCATGCTTCTGTAATGGCAGTACATCCACTGCTCCAGCAGGAAGTGTGTTGTCCACACCCAGACATAGCAGGCCATGCATTCATGGCCCTGGATGTTCCTGTGAGGTAAGCACATCCAGCCGACATCAGTCACCTTCAGGTAGTAGCACAACATCTCACTTTGGGTATGGCAGTGCCAGTGTAACTCTTGGCAGAGCCAATTTTCATATTCGGAGGTGGACACTATGAACTGTCAACTCTGCCATGCACAGGTCACAGCTTTCCCACATACAGACACACAGGGATAGTGCATAGCTTGGCTGTGATTATGCAGACACTCACTCAACAATGACACACTGAGGGCACCTAGAGATGCACATGCAATATTTACATTGTCCATGTTGCATGCTTCCCTTTCTTACTTATACACGCACTCACCAACCTTTTGTATCAGCCGAGGCCTCCTGCATCACCACACAACACACTGTGCAAGTGATGATAACTGTGCTACATCACTGTTGTCTATCTTTTGGATTCAGGGGTACTAAAGATATGTGTCTGATGCACAGGGTAACTATCTATATTAATATGAAATTATTATCTCCATTTCTGTTGAAATGAACATTGAACTTGTCAGTTAGATTGTACATAGCCAGTTAGACAGTTGCTAGCATAATAGTTTCTCTACTTTATAGTGTATGCATTTGTAAGGGTTGTGAAGTCAGACAATGAAATGTGTCTCTTTAATACATCTAATTTTCTTTTTAAGGATTGCTTAATACAAACGTATGGATGCACATCCAAAGTCAAACCATCAGATTCAGAAATCAAGTTTGTATGTCAGCACTGCAGATAACTCTCATCTGAACAGTAATACAGTATAATGTTAGTTTTTGCATGTACATCAGCATAATTTCCGAGGTTCATAGGATGTGATTAGGGTATTGACCTGATGCTGTTTATGAACATAGCCATTACATCACAATATGATATTCAATGGCAGATATAATGTATGGCCAATTTTTGTCTAGAAATGACCACCAGTGTCTAGTATTGACCTGATGCTGTTTATGAACATAGCCATTACATCACAATATGACATTCAATGGCAGATATAATGCATGACCAGTTTTTGTCTAGAAAGGACCACTCATGTCTAGGAGAGAAGCAACAGTGATTCATGTCAGGTAACATTGTCACATCAAGCCATCCACCCTGTGCTTAAACAGGGTAATGGAGCTGCTCCACTTGACATGGATTTGAAGCCTACCCAAGAGGATTGACAACCTTTGAGAGATGCATCTGTTTCTCCAGCATGTCCTATATATGTCATACTGTACATTGACTTCCCCGGAACAGGTAACTCACAAGTCTTATAGATGTGCAGCATTTTTATACCATTTTGACTACAGATAGCTTTGATGCAGATTATGTATGACTTTTATTGCTATCTATATGATACTGCATACAGTGCAGCTATGTCAGTCTGCCCACAGAAGACACATATTGGGCACCCTCTGATGTTTTTTAGTTGGTGTGGATGTCTGGAATAACAGATATCTAAGGAAAGATTATATTTAGTAATGTGGCTATTGAGGGATGTGTATAGGAGATTGAAATTGGGGCTTGAAAGTATATTATACCATCCCTTAGGAGGGTATAGTTACCTTGGATGATGCTTATGAACCTGACTCCTCCTTCAGGAAGTTCAGTAGCTATATCTACTTTAAAACATGCTGCTTTATGGTTGGATTAACAGTGTGGGTATTACACATGTGTCATTACATTGTTCACTCATATTGTTGAGGAACAGGTCTGGAATACGAGATAACCTTGTTGGGTGGTGCACTATTTCTTCCATTGCATTCCAGTTCACAGAGTACAATTAATATTGTGCAAGTGACCTTGTTGTCCTATAATTATTCTGATCAATGGATGAATAGTTTCAATCACCCCTGATTAGGTTGTTTTAGTCTACTTTAATTGTTCAAAGTACTTATGAATATGCTATGTGGCCATTTATGTTTATGGATGGAGACCTATTAATGGTGATAACATGAAGAGGTTTCCTATCTACAGGACATTGGATGTAGAATAACTCCATACAGTTATCTTCTCCAACAAGTCTTGAGATGGACTTATCTTCAGTGACACCTCCTGTGGTTCACACAACTTCGATTTGCTGTCTGGATGTTTGAAAGGCATTGACACCTTGCAAGGCCAGAGTACTTACTGCAGCCTTGAACCAGGTTTCTGTGACTGCACAGAAATCAACATCTTTGCTGCAAATAGTGCTTACAGTGAATGCAGTTTAAGATGTGAACTCCTAATGTTTAGCAACATAACCCTTACATTGTTGGAGTTGTATAATTCTCACATTGATAATTCTACTTTTCTAACCTTGCCTAATAAAGGGATTGTGGTGCAATCAAGTGCCATATGTCCGGCAAATCACAGTTCTCTATTCACCATGTCATCCTACACTGACAGATGCTGTATCACCTTATCATGACTTGAGAGAGATTAGGGGTCACCACAGCAGATCCCCTGCTTTCTTTTCCACATGCCCTCTGCATCTTTCTCTGTCACACCAACCCCCTGCTTGTCCTCTGTCATCAAATCCATAAACCTTATCTTAGGCCTTCCTATTTTCCTCTTACCAGGCAGCTCCATCCTTAGCATCCTTCACCCAATATACCCATCATTACTCCTCAGCACTTGTTCAAATAAATGCTATCTCACAACTCTGGCTTTATCTCCAAACCATGCAACCTGAGCTGACACTGTAATATATGGATTTATACTCCTGTCTATCCTCAGCACACCCAATGCAATTCTTAACTTCTGGAAATCTGCCAACACCTGTTACGACTCCAGTCTTTTTATCAGTGCCACTGTCTGCAACACATATAACATAGCTGGTCTCATTACCCTCGTGTAAACCTTCAATTTCACTCATATTGGTACGTGTCTGTCACAAATCACTCTTGACACTCTTCTAAACACACTCCACCCTGCATGCACTGTCTTCTTCACCTGTCTTCTACACTAACCATTAATCTGAACTGTTGATCCCAAGTATTTCAAATCAAGCACCTTTGCCAACTCTACTCCCTGCATCCTCACCATTCCTAGTAACCACAGGAAATGCTGTAAATAATACAAATGCCAAAACTCCACAGCAGTGCAGAAAAGAAGGCCAGTAAAGGTCCATACACCTGTAGGCAAAGACAAAGCCAAGCCAAATCAATATGGTATAAAGTTTAATACAAAATAGCACACTTTCATTTCACACACTGAAACTTCATCAGAATGGTGTATTGTCACAAACAAACTGTTAAAATAATCAAAACCTGAATGTGAGTGGCTGTAAGTTAATTACACAATGTTTGAAAATTTAAAGAGACATCACAGAAACGTGTGTACTCTTGTTTAACATATGTATATATATATATATATATATATATATATATATATATATATATATACACACACACACACACACACACACAAATATGCACAACCCAATTTGGTAAAAATATTTACAAATATTAACAAAGATATATGCATTCAAATATTATTTCCAAAAATGTATAGAATCTCCTAAATATGACAACAAATATGTTATAAAATGTTTGCTTTCATTTTCAAGGCAGGAACTATAGAAAGGTGGTCATTTAAACCAGGGTTTACACAGGCATCAAAAAAACATTTGCCATATCATCTCTTGATATTCCAACCTGGTTTCCCAATCACCACCCCTTTCTGGAATCTGAACTTGCTGCATCACCCAGAATTTAAATTTGGCTGAGGGACAAACTAAACAATGTCTGTATAGGGTGCTGATGTCTTTGCCCCTGTTTAGATCATATACATGCTCATATATTCTCTGTCTAAGACATCTCTCAGTCTTGCCTATATAGAATGCATAACAGATGGTACAATATGCCATGTATAGTATTCTTTTAGAGGCATAGTTGTGGTGCCCATCAGTAGGAATAAACTTATCCAAGCGTGGTAAAAATAAATCACTGGTATTGGCCACCATCCAATACTGTGCACAACTGCCACATCTGAAAGTACCCTTATTTTTGTGCGTTGTGACATAATTAACTCTTGATGCATTCTCAAATAAGTTCTTAAGGTTAGCACCTTTCCTATAACTAACCTTAAAGGAATATTGAAAAACTGAGAGAGTGTTGGGCATCATGGCAAAGATATTCCAAAATGTAAGAATAATTTCTTTGATTCACAAAGAATCTTGCTTATACCCTAGCCCACAATATATATATATATATATATATATATATATATATATATATATATATGTATCCTTGGTTCCAGAAATTCTTTGCCTAAAGGGTAAACATCTTGTGTTACCCCTATTTCCAAGATCTCCTGAATGTCAGCTGTCATAGCAATAACATTGTTGTTGGCAATAGGCTTACCCCTAATTAAGGGGTAATATTTAAATCCCAAACCATCCATATTTTCCTTCTAGATGTTATCAATAAGAAGTTTGGGATAATTTCGAGCCAAAAAATAAGCTCTCAATAAATTCTAATTCACTACTCATAACCCATTCATTAGAAGTCTTCTGGGCTGCCCTCATCATTTGACCCTTCACGATATTCTTTTGTTGGGGGAGGGGGTGGTTCCTTTTGAAGTATGAATTTGAAAAATATTCTTTTCTGTGTATTTGAGGCACATATTCACTTTTTTCTGTATCTTTAGTAATAAGTACATCTAAGTGTGCAATGGATTCAGTGTCAACTGAACTGGTAGAGGACAGGAAACTGGTAGTGGAGTGTAAAACCTGCATAAAAATTGTTTTTGACTCAGGTGTACTATTGCACAACACAAAAATGTCATCCAAGTAATGGTAATAGGCACGAATATTTTTGAAAAAATCACTGTTAAACACAAAATGTGTGTCCCAATAAAGGAGTACCAAATTAGCGAAAATTGGGGCTCATGCTGTGCCCATTGCTACTCCATCCAGTTGTTTATAATATTCACCCTAAAAATAAATAAAATTGTTGTCCAAAATAAGTTCCATGTTTTCCAAAATCAGCCTAAAGTCGTTGGCATTCAAAAAATCCAACTCAGTCAAAACTTCTTCAAACCAGGTTAAACCTGTTTGGTGGGGAATAACTGAGAAAAGATCTTTAGCATCTATGATCATGAAAATATAACTGGCATCTTAGGGAACCTGCCCTAACTTAGGAAATCCCAAAAATCTATTAAGATGTGTTGGTGTAGTAGTCCATAAAATGGCTTTAATTTAGAGTCAATAAACATGGCCATGGGTTGTGTTTTTGAGCCAGCTGATGCTACAATTGGCCTCAGTGGAGGTTCTGCAAGTTCTAATAGACCTTGGGGATGCCAAAGATTCCTGGGATAACTGGTCTTTTTACTCATAGGAAATTGTACAATTTTGTTTGTATCAATGATACCTTGCAAGAGGCCATCTTCCAAAATAATATCTATCTTTTTGTACGTTATTTTGATCTCATTCCTAGAGACCTGACAATATCTACCTTCTTCGGTTGAGATATCTAACATTTTCCTCATATAGCTCCAATTCATCATTAACACCACACCACCCCCTTTGTCTGGCTTCATAATCCTTAACTCCTTGTTGTGACTTAACATATATAAAACATCCCTTTCTTCCTGACATAAGTTGTCACATGACCATCTTTTAGATTTGAAAAAAATGTTTCAACTCATTCTCAAGTAAAACATCAAAATTGGACAATACTGGGTGCAGGGGTGGGTTAAACGTACTCTTCCTGGAAACCACAGTCTTAGTGTCCAGGATCTGAAAAGGAGGTGAAATAGCATGGTCTTTGTAAAGTTCTTTCAAATTTAAGTTCCTAATGAATAGCTTGGTGTCAAGTAAAGTCTCAGTCAATTTCTCTTTTCTAGCAGGGACAAAGGTAAAGCCCATTTGAAATAACTTGAAATGAGACTCTTCCAAAGTAAACCAGCATAATTAAAAACATGAAAGTTGTTAAATGAATACGCACAACCTTTTGCTATTCATAATGGTGTTACAACCTGAACTAACAGGCATACTAATATGACCTAATTCCATTTCTTCTTGTTCCCCTTCCCTTTGTATTTCCAGTGTGGCTGCCAGTTGCATGCTGCCTGTGCATAGGAAGGATGTGTGTCTAAAGTCTGAATTCTGGGGGATTTCCTCAAAGGAGGTCTCTCTAAAGGGATACCTGCCTGCTACTCAGTGCCTTCCACAACCTCCCCCATCATCCTTGATAGTGCCTTCCGCAGTATTTAACTCACTTGAATAAGTCTTCTTTTTAGGTAAGAACATAGTATATGCTCTGTTTTCAGCACATTCTTTCTCATCTCTTAATAGTTTAGATTCCTTCCTTTTCTTATTTTTAACCACAATTTTTCCACCTCATAAAAAGTATTTATATATTTACTTGTTTATTAAAACTGGTATCCAAGTTCTCGGTTGTCCGGTGCATTTCGTCCTCACACAGTGCATTTTTTTGTTTATATATTTACTCTTGTATTCATTCACGGTAAAAAGTAAACATTTTGAATCTGTGTATTCAAATTCAGTATTTTACAGTGTAAAATTTCTAAATGTTTCTCATTGTTATTAATAAATGCATAATAGCCAATCCACATTCATTTAAAATGTTTACAATTTTATTAAATAAAACAGAACCTGCTATTACATTGTTAGGGAACTTGCTCAAACGCAAGCCTCTTGGAACTCGATTATGTAAAACACATTCACCTAAATACCATTTGTCCAAAGTAAGTGACTTGTATTTAGTAAGACAGTCTTTTAACTCATTTATCATACCTTGGTATGAAACTGCCCCTGTATTGGCTTTAGAATGTCTGTTGTTGCTGGAAATAAAGTTAGCAGTCTTTAGCGACTCATTAATGCCCAAGTTGTCATATTTACTATTTTTTTTCAGGCTGCAAACAGCCTGCAGAAGTTTCAGAGTTAGTTCAATGTTCCAAAGGCACCATAGTACTAGCTGCACTTACCCCTTCTCCCACTGGAAGTGGTTCACAGTGTCTCTGTCCTGGCTGGTAACAGGGAATGCTAGAATCCAAGTCTCCTTCAGTGCAATCTGGTTGAGAAAACAAGGAAATAAGTCTAGTGAGTTCCCCAAGCAGGGATCTCTCTCTTGAATTCACAGGTGTACTCCCTTGAACATTTCTTTCTGCCATTCCAAAAAAGCAGCAAAATACTAATAACCACAGGAAATTCTGTAAATAATACAAATGGCAAAACTACACAACAGTGTAGAAAAGAAGGCCAGTAAAGGTCCATACACCTGTAGGCAAAGACAAATCCAAGCCAAACCAATATGTTATAAAGTGTAATACAAAATATCCATACCAAATAAGCGCTTTTGTTTCACCCATCCTCACCATTCCTCTATCCTCCCCGTCATTCACATACATATATTCTCTCTTACTTCTACTGACCTTCATTCATATCCTCTGTAGAGCATATCTTCGCCTCTCTAGGGTCTCATAAACCTGTTCTCTATGCTCAGTACAGATCACAACATCATCAGCAAACACCATAGTCCATGGGAAATCCTGTGTGATCTCATGTGACAACCTGTCCATCACCATTGCAAATAGATACCATGATGTTTGTGCATACAATAAAAGGAATGTCACTCATGTCTGTCATATAAGGTAAGGTGATATCGTCCTGTTTGCCAGGCCAAAGTGTGACAAAGGCCTGTTGTAATGAATATATATCCAATTATCTGATGTTGCAGTTGACATCAGTGGAGTCTGCTGAAAACAAGAGGACAGTGTCACATACACTGCTGTAAAATGCTCTTGTGTAACATCTGCCAAAAGCTCACACAAATGCCCACAGTTGATTGCAGTGAAAAGAGAACCTCTACCTATCTAAGTAGAGAGACTATAGAACACAGTACTTGATGCATATGCCATGGCACAAGTTTGATTTCATGGGACTGCAGGTGTTCTTATAGTATATGACATCAGCAGGCCTTGTGGGGGGCAAGAGATTGTAGGCCTGCTAGAAATGGATGTTTGTGCAATCACAAAAACATTGGAAAACCGTGCCACTGGAGATTTCAGGTGAGCATACACCCTTCCACTCTCTTTTACATTCACAAACAGTCTACTTCAGTGACAGCCAAACCCCTGTAATAACACAAGTTCCTTATTGAGCATATTTGAATGTTTGACTTTGGCAGTGCAAGCCTGTGAGCACAACTATATGGTTGTGTTCACAAGGGAGCACACAACATTATATTTTGCACCAGATCTATGTATGTAATGTAATAGTTACCATACCTCTCAACCTTGCAGAGCAAGAAATTAGGACAAAGCCATAATTAATGTATGAACAAAGGGCCAGAAATAGGAACATTGTCTAATTATTGCCGTTACAAACTTAGAATGTTGATAGAGTAACAGGTTTTGCATTAGCATGAATTTTCTGAAAGGTATGAAATCTGAAAGTCAGATGTGTGCCATTATCTTCTGAGTTCACTTCTTAATGATTTCACAATAATTTTTTTATAAAAGCAACATTTTGTAAGGAACAGACTAAAAATATGATGTAAAGGTCTGGATATTCTGCAAAAATCTGGACAGCTAAGAGCTATGAGGCATAGTCCAAATGCAATGCCTATTGAGCTAATTGTACATCAAGTGAGTTTCCTGTTTTATCTGCTTGTGTGTAGATAAACAGTGCACAAACGTGAGGTGCATTGCCAACAAGCAAGCCGTACTATTATGTAATATATACATCCAACTGTAGCCCACTCGTATCACTACTCCAGACCAGGATTTCCCATTACTAAGGACAATAATCGAATATCTCCATTTTCATTTGTTGGCAGTCTGGCATAAATGCTGCACCTTGGGCAAACTAGCTAAGCCTTATTAAAACTAGTTTCAACATAGGGTGCGCCATGTCAGTGTGTAATTAAGAAAATGCAAAGGTGAAAACAGTATGGGACACAGAGTCACAGTCTATAAAACACACTACCTATTTCTAGTACACATCCAAACATTCAACTTAGATCAGGATTAGAACCCTTAACAGCAATACAGTTTCATCAAACAGGGTAGCTGCCTTAGTCCTTTTTGCCAAAGAAGCAGTTTTCCAAAGCTGGGGTCATTCATCACAAAACCACCTGTATAAAAATGGACACTGCTATCAAACCCTGCACTGTATTTTGTACAAGTATTTGTCTGAATAATATTTGGACATAGAGCAGTTAGTAGACACAAAACATGTCATAATTATGGTTACAAATATACACCTCTCTGACTTACATGCATGTGTTTGCTATTAATTCATCATTTACCTAACGCTTTATAATCAGTTTTGTATAATTGTCCTGAAAATGTGAGGAGATAATAACTGTGACATACACACGCATATATAGTAGATTTGTGTAGAGCATAGCTAGGTTACTGTTATGGCAGTTTCAAGGGGACAATCCTGTTTTGGTGGGTGAGTGAACAAACCACATTTCTTGTTAGGATGCAAACAAGTCTGAAGTCAGAAACTGCAATGTCTAAACTCACTATCTAACTTCTCTCTTTACTAATGCATCAGTATTCTGCTGAGGTAGGACTGAATGTTTCATGCCTGATGCATACTAACTACATATGGATACATATTAGTAATATAAGTGTCTGTAGTCACATGTTAATGTAAGTTCTCTACAAAACCACCACTATATATTTGCATAATGTAACAAGGTAATAGATACAAGTATATGTCATAATACTCTTCAAGAATACAGTCTAGAGTCAGGCCTTACATTGCAAATGGTACAGCTAACACAACTTTAGTTCAGGGCTGACTCTGTCTAATGCAAGCAATAGACAACCAATACATGTATTAATACAGGTTGTGTGAGTTGCCTGGCATCAATTTTAATATATGTATGTGTGTAGGATAAAGGTATTAGTCCCTAGGTCTCTAAGTGGTCAGTGAATGTGCTGTATGTTGTCTCTTAGCCAAAGCAAGGGCATACTGAGCATGCCTACATCTGCCTACACGGACAGCAGCTAAGGATTCCTCCTCTGTGTTCTCCTCTGGCTGTGGCTGTGGTGACCTAGGCATTGGTGGGGATATGTGTGTCCTTTCCCCTTGCTGGTCCTGCTGCAGCTGTTTCTACAGGAACAGATTGTGGAACATAGCACATACGGTGAATATTTGGGTACATGTGTGTGAAGTATAGTGCATGGCTCCACTGGATGTCTAGATACCGGAACTGTGACTTCAGAAGTCCAAACACACACTCTATGATGTTTCTGTTTTGTGCGTGTGCCTCATTATGGCATTCATCTGTGGATGTGTGTGCATTTCTGATGGGAATCATCATCCATGGTTCTAGGTCATAGCCAACCTCCTCCAGTAATGGCCCTATGGGTTGTCTCCCCAAGCAATCTTCTGGTATAGCTGTGATATGTGCCAGATATGGGAGTCATGATAACTGCCAGGATTGCCAGCACACACATTCAAGATAATCCCCTTGGCATTGCACACAACTTGGCAGTTGATGGAGTGGTATCCCTTGCGCTTAATGCAGATTCTACCCTGCTCACCAGGTGGTGCCTTGATGGGTACGTGAGTGCAATCTCTGGCCCCCACTACTTCAGGGTAGTGCGAAACATAATAAAACTGTTGCATATTGCTGGTCCTCTCCTCAGCTGTAAGTAGAAAATATATGTGTTCAGTGGCATGTATAAGCACAGCATCCAGAAACTGGTAGAGTATCCTGGATGCTGATGCTTGTGACACAACTATCATGACCCAGTTGGTCTTTGAATAGTATCTGTAGTTAATAATCTAAGGGCTACACTTACCTTAGTTTCCACTGGGATGGCTTCCCTTCAGTTGGCTCTGGCTCTGAGTATAGGGCAACACAGCTCACAGAGTTCTTGTAATATGTCCCTGTCCACCCTGTAGTGCTCTACAATCTCCAACTCATGTAGCACCTGGAAGGTTACCCTGGTCCTGACCACTCTTCTCCTTCTCCACCTAGGCATGTTGTCAGCAGCACCAGCAGCACTGATTTCAGCCTCTAGCACTTGCAGATGCAGAATAGCTGCAGCAGCCCATAGTGTTAACTTAGTTAAAATTTCCAAGTCTCTACTTCAATGTTGTTGAAGTATCATGGGAAAATCAGAATGTAGGCTGCATGCATACTTTATTCATGTATTGAGTAGGTCCACCATGTGGAATTGACTAATTCAGATGCAATTCACCTGCTTAGGCTATAATTAACAGAATTTAAAACTCCTGCTTCAGTGGGCAGTAGTGTGCTATGCTCACAGTTGTGCAGCAGAGTGCAACAGTGCATAACCTAAGGTAAGCCACGTTAAAATTTTACATGTTTGCTGTATCTTTGTTGTTATGATATGGAGTATACATGGGACATAAAGCATGCAGAAAACGCTATTTACTGCAAATTACAATTTACTTGTATAAGTGGCAATGTCAAAACAGTATAAGAAAAGTTTGCATCCCCTGTACTATAACCCAGGAACATCTGCACTCCAGTCCAATAATAGCACTTGTTGCCACAGGATTAGTTATAGAAATCACAGAAATGTAGGTATATAAGCAGAGAGCAGCCCTACTTAGCGAGTTTGCGCAATGCTCAGCAATGCTCACCAATATTAATAGAATGTATCCATTTTCTAATTTTGGATGCATACCCAAGTCTGATACTTGGGTGGCCTAGTCACGCAAACAAGTTATGCATCACCAAACTGATTGCGGCAAGCAGCACACTGTGCAAACATATGCAATACAACAAAAAATTCCCCAGAGAGTGACCTGACACACACCCCTGATGATATTAACATCTATTGGAAACATAAAATTTGACCTCATTTGCATAACAACAATGCTGACAGCCTGGACTCTACATATTTAATAGGCATGTAAGGAGGGCAACTGCATGGGAGCACAATGTTGTAAACACAGGGTTGGGTATTACTTTGTAAATATATGTCATACAGACCATATCATGCTTACAGTACTTTATAATAAAATATGTCATTAAATTTAAATACTTTACAGGGCTGCATTATGTACATGTTTATGATTCAGTTGGGAGTGGGAGGCCAAAGGTACATTTATATCAGGACGTTAACTAATTTTATATTTTCAGAGACTGATTTTATTGCATCCACAAGGTGTACTTAAAGCATAATATGTGCAATGTTGTCTGTTAAAGTTAGATATTTTGCATTGCCTATGTTTCCATGTAGACTCCTGTATGCAGAAAATTTCCGTGTACACTACCAACACAGACACAGAGTCAACACAGCTTCATTTTTTTCAGGGTGTTGGATCACTCAGTTGCATCTGTTAATTTCATTTTCATAAATTTAATAAACTTCAGCTACTTACACTGAAATTTGCATTACATGAAAGTTTCAGTCTTTGCACATGAGTGCATGCGATTGCTTACCTCTGCACAAAGTTTACTGAATATAAAACTCACCATGCCCAGATGTGCACTGTGCCACAATACAACCATGGAAAAAATGACCATGTAAGCTTTATTGAATTCTCACCACAATGTCATTTTAACACATTTAAATAAAGTTTTCTGCAAAAAATATTAGATACTTAGTTATATACTCTACATATTTATTTTCATAGGTGCAAAGGTAATGGAGCAACTGAATCATTAACTTATGACTGTCATTTTACTTCAATTTATTGAAAACCTCACTTTAAGGGCCAAACATGTTCGGGTTTTAGTTCTGGAGCCAGATAACAGCACAATTTATGTTCTGGGCAGAACATATCATGGAAGGTATAAAGACTACCGTATATCTGTGATTCCATAAAACTGCTACTTAGAGAGCTATTTAAGTGGTCTAAAATATAACACTTTGCATGCTTTGTGGGATTCTACAAACTTTCCAAGGTTTGCACTAACTTTAAAAAGCATAATTAACTCAGTACAGTAACGAGAGTAGGATGAAGGAAGAAGCTGCCCTGAATGCAAGGTGTAAGGGCTGTGATCTGTAGGTACAATATAATGATTGACTGTAGATGTGCTATTCATTTATGAAGCTATAAGAATATTGAAGTTTCATAAAAAAGTCAATACTGCATTCTTTTAGAACCTAAGCAGGTCTATATTTTGTTCTTAAGCTTTGAGAAGAACTTTTTTTTGCTTGTAAAGTGGGTGCCATTCAGGGGGGCTGTCTAGGACACCAGGAGAGCAAACCTTCCGCTACAGTTCTGAATTAAATACTGGTCGACACAAGGACCACATCCACATTGAGATGTGCACAAAATGCCATATCCCTGAGAATCACTTGAAAAAGAGCCAACAATCTGACTTTCCATATGGCAACCACACTGCAAGCAAATATGCAAATGTAAAAGTCATAAAGTACAAACTGAAGCAGATAAACACAAAAGCCAGAAGAGGTAGCTGGACTGAACCCACTCAAAGTAATGCAGGCTGCAAATCACCACACATTTGTGGAATGCAGATCCACTTTATTAAATTCAGAACATAAAAATCCAAGGATGAGCGCTTTCGTCCAGAAAGGTCTAGACTTCATCAGACAATTTACCTCACATAGTTACTTCCTTCTTATACATTTCAAACAGGAAGTTCCACCCAGTTCTGAACTAATCAATTATGTCATTAAAAGCACAATATTTACAGTCACTGAATTTAAAAAGAAGACAAAATATACAAACTGAAAAAGTTCATGGAACACACCACCCTAAAAAACACACTATATATAAGCACTGCTTCATAGAATGACAATATACAATAAATATTTAAATATGTTAAAACAATCTTCTTCTTCTTTTGGCTTTTCCCGGTTAGGGGTCGCCACAGCGGATCATCTGTCTGCTCATGATTGGCAGTGGAGTTTTACAGTGTCGAGTTGCCAGCCCAACCTTCCACAGAAGGCACACACACACACACTCACACCTAGGGCCAATTTAGCATGTCCAATCCACCTACTGCATGTCTTTGGGATGTGGGAGGAAACCGGAGCACCCGGAGCAAACCCATGCAACCACAGGGAGGACATGCAGACTCCACACAGAAGGCACCCCGGCCGAGGATTGAACCGGAGAACCTCTTGCTGTGAGTCGAAATATGTTAAAACAATAAATATGTATAATTAAATACTAAAAACTAGATATACTAGAAAATGTTGAGAAATAAATACACATTAACATAATAAATACTGAACGTGTGAATTATTTAAAATGTTAAAATGAATAATGGAGAAATATATATATATATATATATATATATATATATATATATATATATATATATATATATATATATATATATATATATATATATATATATATATATATATATATATATATATATATATATATATATATATATATATATATATATATATATATATATACATATATTTCCAATGCCTTTAGTTTTAAAATTGGGCTAATGGAAATGTGCTCATTCAGACCTGTCCAGTTCCCAGCATTCAAACGTAATTGCCAGTATAATTCTTTTTTCTCAAGTAATAGTGACCACGCACCACCCCTCATGTTGGTACTGATATTATCTATAATAAAAAAATGGAACTTACGGTCATTGTACTCCAAAACATGTTTGCTAAGAGAATTAGTTTCTTTTCTATTCCTTATGTCATATAGGTGTTCTTATATGCAATTTGTTAACTTTCTATCAGTCTTGCATATGTAAAAGCAAGAACAGGTGGTACACATGGCACAGTAAATCACTTTCTCCGAGTTACAATTATATTTCGGATTGATTCTGATTTCGATATTATTGATGTCAAAAATATTGCCTTCTTTTATGTAACTGCAATAATTACATCTGCCACATTTGTTCATAGAACCTGACCTGTGATTTCGGTAAGAGTTACTGCTTTCAGATATGTTTTTCATATTCTTGCCTTTCCTATATACCATAATAGGTTGCGGTTCTATTAGTGGTCTGATGTTCTTATCATGTCTCAAAATAGACCAGTTTTTTGTTAAGATGTTTCTTAGTATATAACTATCTTGAGTGAATACAGTGATGAAAGAAGTCTCATAATCATTCTTACTTGCAACATTGTTAGTTTCTTGATTACTGGTGAAAGGGCGACTTTCAGTCATATTACAAGAAAGTAAAGGTACATAAAACCCATGTTCTCTCTTGTTAACCACCTCAATCATTATATCACTAACGAACTTACAAGGATAGCCTCTTTTTTGAAACATATTTTTCAAGTTGTCACATTCATCTAAAAATTCATCGATACCAGATACCATACGAGCTACACGCACAAACTGCCCCTTAACTGTTGCTTTCCTTTGTTTGACTGGGTGTGTGCTAAAAAATGCAGTAGTGAGTTCAAATATCTGCTTTTCCTAAAGATTTATGAAACAAACATCTTATTTTCATAATCCTTTTCCAGTAAGATGTCTAAAAAGGAAATTTTGTCAAGGTCTCTGCTATAGGTGAACTTTAGAAATTCTGTTGTGGTTCCAATATAGTTTATAATATCATCAATAGCATCAACAGATCCATCACACAGAACAATGGATGATATATTTGTTCTGTGGGATGGACCTGTTGATGCTATTGATGATTTTATAAACTATATTGGAACCACCACAGAATTTCTAAAGTTCACCTATACCAGAGACCTTGACAAAACTTCCTAACCAAAAGTATAAAATGAGGCCAACTGTCTCCTGTTGTGCAAGACATGATGATAGCTACATCAGCAATGGCACAAAACACTTTTATGGCTGTATGAATGATGCCCCTCCCCCCATCAACTCTTAACCCTAAGGATACACAACAAGGGGAAATGAATTGTGAAAGTCCCTCTGAGGATATTCAACAGTCACCAGGCATCTAGGAAAAAAACACTCTTCTGAATTTCCTGTCTTGTCATTTATTATTTATGGTGGCAATAAGCTGGAGTTTGTTTCCTAAGGTGATTATTCTTGGTGTTTTCCTCAGTGACCATCTAACATTTCAGGACCAAGTCTAAGTGGTGACATCATCATGTTTTCATCATCAGATGCTGAAAGAGAAGGAATATAGCAAGCTGAAGAGCACACAGCAGGAACTCTAAGATAAAGCAAATGGGGTGGAAGGTAGTGAGTGCTTTATGCAGGGAAGGGACTCAGTTTTATGAGATAAATATGAGAAGAGGGTAAGGGTAAAAATGCCAATGGGGAGACATGATTGGTGAGGTCTGGCAGCAGGGGCATCCACACACACAAAGAAGACCAAATACAAAGGGGTACTAAATTTGGTCATACAGCAAGGGAAACATGGGAAATAATATACCCAGGTAAACAAAGGAGATAATAGCTGGGGATAGCATGGGCCAGGGATGCTGTAAAAAAGTAATATGTGGAAGATTCTAGGGTTTCAGGTGTAGTATAATTTTGGTTCAAGTAAAAATACAATGCATTCATAGTTTATTTAAAGATAAGACAGAAGGCTAATATATGATGGAATAGGAAATGTATATTTAACCAAATGCTTACTGTGTTAGGTAACCATGAATAGTGTAAAGTATATAGCAGAGGTATGTAGGTATATTTGACAAGGAGCTTTTGTATAGTGAAAACAATACAAACTTTTAGTAATTTCACTGTGACTCATATAATAAAGAGTTTTATGATTTCTTGAAAAGTACAAATGTTTAGGACATTTGTCTCACCAATATGCAATCTGTGTGCTAAAGATCCTAGAAAGCTACATTTCTATATTTTTCTTGAGGTGCACAAAAATATGATGCTTCTCCCAGGTAACCCATTGTTTCAGTGAGGGAAAAGTGTCCCTTATTGCATAAGAATTTTGTTGGCTTTCATAATGAAGCCATATATCATATAATTAACAATGATATATTCATGGCACTTCACATTTTTTAAAAAAAGTCAAACATACTGATTGGTAATCTTAGAATTATTCAGATACTATTTATGTCAACTTGTATCTATTAAAATTTCACTGATATTCATGTCAAACAGGTACATGGTAAAGGAGCAAAACCCAGTTTCATTTTATATTTTTCTCTGACCTTTATATATTTCAGTTTCCATGGTGAATTTTTTAAACACAAACCTAATCTGGGATGTATACATTATTTGCCACAATTAACACAAATTTGTTCATGTTTTATTTTGAGACAAACTGTATACATCTTACTTTTTAAACGCAGTAATCTATTATTATTACAGGTTTTTTTTGAATTAATTGGTACAAGCAGAGAAAACATAGGGAACATTAAACTTTGAAAGAGCATTTTTATAAATACAGAAACCCCAGATGGTATATAATTTAGGTATTGTTAAATTCTATCACTCTTAACTGTTTGTATCTAAATTTGGATAGACCTCAATGGAAAATTTAAGAGCATTTTGCTTTTTCTTGCTCTATATAAATGCCATTTCTATCACCTTTTAACTGGCATAGCATCAGCCCCCTCCATGTTTGCTAAGAATATTGCCCTCTAGTGAGTCTTTGAGGACTTGTCATAATGTAACAAATGAAGATTTTCAGAATGTTAGTATCTTTGTTCATCAGACTACTGGACAGGGAATATGTACAGAGGAGTTTGTAAAAAAGTTATACTGAAACATACAGACAGATATTATACTTTGTAAGCTGAGGAAATACATACCATATGATTTGTGTATAAATTAAGTATGTTTTGCTATATTCGAAGATATTTCATTATGCAACATGAAGAATTTTGTTAACTGATACAAGAATGACTCAGGTGGTATGTGGGGATGTTTTTTTTTCTATATATCAATTTACATTGTTTAACACCTTTGCATTATTTAAAACTAGTTATAATGCTTGAACTATAAGGCATGTTTAAATGTCCATTCTGTTCAATATGAAATATAGGCATACAAACCATAAGTAGCATGAACATAAGTAAACAGTTACACTCAGATATACCAATGTACAAGCACAATAATAAGTGGTAAATAGGCAAGACAATAAGTAACTAATAAATTACAATACCAGAGCATATAAGAAAAATGATTCAGTATTCCCCTCACAGTCCCACTGGAATGAATATCACCGGTTTTCATGGAAGAAATATAGATTAAACCCACTGTCTATTCTTTATACAGTCCACATGCATAGTGAGGACAGTTTAAATAATGAGCTTCTGAACATGACGTACCTTTAATTTTGAAATTTGAAACATTGCAGCCAGGAGTATTAATCCAATAAAATGAAAAGCATTATCTTTTATAGTATACAACACATGTGAGGTTGTTGCAGGCATGTGTCTTTAAGACATAATGAATTTTACTTTCTTATTTGATATAATTGACTGAGGACTATATTTACACTGCTTGTTTGATTTTGTTGTAAAGATTTTATTGCAATTGCTTGAAGGCTTCTGTCATGATGTGAGGTATTGTCATCTGTGCCAGGGAGAATAGGGTAGTGCATGTGTAGCATGTGCCAGCATGGTTGGCTGGAGTTTTGTAAATGGCTTTGTGTCATTTGACTATCACACTGTTTTGTACAAATGCTTGTGTTAAAAATGTATCAACAGCGTTGCTATAACTGATTAAATGTTTATGTTTAAACAAAGAATTCTGGAAGGGAACAATAGACGTTTTTAAAATTTGTTCTATAGCTTTCAAATACTGCAACAGATCTTAGCAAAGCTCTGAGTGTGTATTGTACCAGAGTCAGGTGATCAAATGTGATGTAATTCTATAACCAACACTGAGAGGATGAAACTCTCAGAGCAGTTTGTTTTGTTTTCTTTGGAACCTGATATAAAGATTTATGACAGTTATCACAGTTCAGTTAGTTTGTTGAGCTCAGTTCAATGTAAATTTGAAGCTCATCACCTTGACTTTTGGAAGTAAGTGTCTCAGCATCCTATCTTGCCTTGCTGTATTAATTAAGTTAGCTAGGGAACAGTTATTCTTTAGACAGTCAGGAACTACAGTGAAATTAGTTTAGTAGTGTTTTTCTGCATCTGTCAGAATTTGTCCAACTGTATTATTTTCATTCTCCTGTGATTGAAACTATGATGTTTATTGTAGTTTGATAGTTAATATTCTCATGTTTTCTACTTTATTTTTGTTATTCAATATTTTTATACCTTTCATTGTGGCTGGTCTTTTAGAGAATAGTTTTAACATGGTGAGAGTACTTGTGCATATTTATTGATGCTTTGGCCACTCCAAAAAGCCTGGCTGCTTTAGTTACACTCTACCATTTATGTTAGTATTGATTTTACTCAGTAAAATTGGATATCCTTGTAAAAACCTGAGAGTGGTTGACTAGTAGCAGTGAGGTTACCTTATTAGCCTTTCCCAGGAGTAAGTGTGTATGTGTGAAAATAAAATATCCAGGTGTGGGTGTGTCAGCTACTTAGAACTGGGACACAGGGCTTCAAAGTGAGTCTTGTTTGGGATCTGGAGAGACAGAGAGTCCAGTCCCAGTGGAGTGTGTTCCCTGTGTGCTCTATGGAGAAACTGTGTTTGATGCAGAGAGCTGCATTTGAAAATACTGTGTAAATTCATTTCTGAATTTAGTGATCTACTCTCACCAGTGTCAGTGGTGAAGATTGAGGCTTCTTGATTACTGGTCCAGGGTAAAGAGAAGCCATTGCATACTGGTATCAGAGTGGTGGGATATTAATTGAACTTCAGTAGCCTGTGGGCAGTTGTAACTGAAGGTGTGCGTACTCTCAACAGCCACAAGGTAAACATTCAGAGTTTCATTTTTACAATGGTTTTATTTATTTTTTATTTTAGTTTAGTCAGGGAAAGCAGCCAAAGATGTCAGCAAAAGATTATGGTAAGCTGACAAAGAACCATTTAGCCAAGGTGTGCAAAGCCAAAGGACTAGTGTATGCTAACCAGACTAAAGAGGAAATCATTTTAGCCTTAATTACAGCTGCACCGTGGACGAGTGAGCAGGAAGACTACCAGTCTGGTGTTGGGAATGTGCAGTCTTCAGAAACAGGACAATTCACCTTTTCCTCATAGGACTTGAAAATCCATCTGAAGTTAAAGAGACTTGAACTGGAGGCCAAACATTTGGAGACCGAAGAAAAACTGTGATGTTTGGAGACAGAACAGAGACTGTGGAATTGGGAAACCAAAGAAAAGGAGAAGAAGCGTCAGCATGAACTGGAGTCTGAAGTGAGACTGTGATATTGAGACTGTGACATTGAGACTGTGACATTTTGAGCCTGTAGAAAAAGAGAAGCAGCATCAGCAGAAACTGGATGCCAAACGTTTGGAGACCAACAAGAGACTGCAGCATTTGGAGATCGAAGAAAATGAGAGACTGCAATGATTGAAGGCTGAAGAAAATGAGAAGCAGTGACAGCATGACAGGGAGATGTTGACTCTTTGTCAGGGTCATGGAGATAATAGGGATGGGAATTACTGGATCCCAAAAGCAATAAAGGTCAGTAAATTTCTTCCAGAATTTGCAGAGGAGGAGGATGACTTTGATAGTTTTATTCTTATATTTAAGAGTATGTAAACAGTATAATGCCATTTAAGAGCTCTAGGTACAGTTGCTGACCCCCTTACTCCATGGTAAACTTGTAACTGCTGTTTCTAAATTGTCTGATGCTGATTATTTAAACTATGATAGAGTAAAGCAATGCTTTTTTAACTGGTATAAGATAACACCTGAAGCTTACAGAAAAAAAAGTTTTGTGAGCATAGACACAAGGCAGATGAAGGTGTATGTGATTAAATTTGTGAGTTAAGCACTTATTTTTTTAGGTGGGTGAGTGGGTGTCAAATCACCACTTTTGAAAGACTGGCAGATGTTTTGGTGAGGGAGCAAACCCTTAATACTTTGCCTGAGGATATGAGAATATGGTTGGCAGACTGGGAGTGTAACTCTTCAGATGAGTTTGGGAAAAACAGAGCTCTGCTTAGTAAACAGGACATCACTGCACAAGAAGATGATACCCAGTGCTGCATGTGGATAAAATGAATCCATAGTGGTCAACCTAAATCACCCCAACAGAGTCTACCAATAACAGGTGAAGCCACTAGTTCAGGTTCATGGCCAGAATCAGGGGCTACATGTTTTAAATGTAATAAGAGAGGCCATTTAGCATACAAATGTCCACTAAAGCAAGATGGGGAACAAAAATTGAGGGAGCCAGCAAGTGGGAATAATAGCATGCCAGTAGTAAGTTGTCTGGAGACAACAGAGATACCACAAAAATCACCAGAATTTGTATCTTATCTTAGTGGATGGAAGACAGGCCTCTGGTAAGTGAGACACAGCCTCTGACACAAATATTGTGAAGCCTGCAGTAGTTAAACAATATCAGTACTTGCTTTGGTAGTCCACTCCAATCAGAGCTTTTGAGAGGATCCCATTCCAAATACTTTTGGCCAGGGTTCACATTGACTGGGAGGGTGGAAAAGGAATCAAGCAGGAAGCTGTGTTTGAGGATATTCCTGCAGATGTCTTGATAGGGAATGATTTTGATAATGAAGTACCTTGTGTGCATGCAGTTACATGAAATCAGGCTTGGAGGCAGGCATGTAGGTATGGTAGGCTGGGGGATATCCAGACAGACCCCACACCTGATGCTGTGGCTGGTGATATGACCATTTCAGGGAGGGAGCTACCCTGTAGCAGTGAGCCTGAAAGTGAGACACAGATGCTGGTTGGTACAGATGTTCCCATGGATAGGGTGACTGCAAGTACAGAGGTGAATGGTAGTACCCAGGCTGACACTGAAGCACCACCACTGTCAGAATATACTAGGCTTCCTGTGGAAGGGGAGCTGGGAGAGGTTACAAAGATAGAGTCTAGCCAGTGTCAGATTTCCGATCCTACTTTATGAGGCTTGAGGGAGGTAGCTAAGAAGACACCTGATGCTCAGGGAAAAGGGAAGTCTGTATACTGGAATAAAAGGTTACTGTATAAAGAGTGGATCCCTTTTCAGGTCATATGTGCATAAAGTGTACCAAGAGATGCATTATGCAGAACTTTTATCAGACTGGGATTGCAAGGGATGTAACAGGGTATTGCAGGACTTGTGAGCAGTGACAAAAGATAGACAAGGCAGGGGACAACATCAAGCCTCCATTGATGTCTTTGCCTGCGATTGAAGAGCCATTTCAGAGGGTAACTATGGATATTATGGGGTTTCTGAGTACTCCATGTTCCACAGGGAAAACGTATATCTTGGTGGTATTAGATTATGCTACTACATACCCTGAGGTGGTGGCTCTGTCATCGATAGAGGCAGAGAAGGTGGCAAATGTTTTGTTAGAGATTCTCAGCAGGGTAGGCTTCCAAAGAGAAACACTGATGGACAGAGGTGCTAATTTCATGTCAGACAACTGGGTTGTCTGTGGAAGCATTGTGGAGTGAAGCACCTAAAGGCCACCCCATCCATCTCCAGATTAATGGTCTTGTAGAGAGGTTAACCTCTACACTAATGACCACACTATGGGCATTTACAGACTAGTTTAGGAAAGACAGGAGGACAAATATTTGCTCCATCTAATGAGAGAGGTATCTCAGGAATCCACAGGTTGTCGCCCTTTGAGTAGCTGTGTGGACATGGGGTGTGGGAGGCCTTTAGATTTGATTTGTCATGAGTGGGAGGGTGAGTGTCAGTCCCACAAGGAATCTGTTGTGGCATATGTCCTAAACCTCAGGACAAGGCTTAGGGAGCTCAAGGGCTTGGCCTAGGGAACCTGGCAGGAGACCAACAGCAGAAAAATGTCTGGTATGACAGGAATGCTCAGTCCTGAGAATATGCTGTGGTACAGCAGGTTATGATGCTCATTCCTGTCAGACACAATAAGCTGCAGGCAGGTTGGAAGGGATCTTTGAAGTGGTAAGGAAGGTCAGTGACATTAATTATATGGTAAACCTGATAGGCCAGAGGCAGGGACATAAATTACACCACGTTGAAATAATGAAGCCTCAGAATGTCAGGGAGGTCCTGGGCACACTGCAAAGGTCAGGGTTGACCAGTGAGCCCAGTAAAGGTCAGGTGGGTATGGCAGAACTCTTCTACCTGGGGCATAGAGTGGGGAGTGGTAAAATTAGACCACAGCCTGCCAAAGCATAAGCTATTCAGGTGTGGCCTACCCCTGTTACCAAAAAGCAGGCGAGGGCATTCATGGGGACAGCGGATTACTATAGAAAGTTCATTCACAGTTATAATACAATAGCTACTACCCTGAAAGACCTAATAAGTAAAAACAGGCCAGGTGAAATAGTGTGGACCCCAGCCTGTGAGCAGGCATTCCCAAAGCTTAAAGGGGTTTTGGGAGGACACCCTGTGTTAGCCAGTCCAGATTACAACAATGCCAATGCAGAACGACTTTCAAGACACGGTATAGCTTAATGTGTTGCCATACAGGCTATTTATCGCAAGCAACATTTTTCCAGGGGCACTTGAAAAACTAGCTTGACTATTCAAAGTGGGGGGGGGGTATGTGATGATGTGTGGTATTTCTATCTGTGCCAGGGAGAATAGGGCAGTGCATGTGTAGCATGTGCCAGCATGGTTGGCTGGAATTTTTAAAATAGTTTTGTGTCATTTGACTATAACACTGACTTCCACAGATGCTTGTGTTAACATGTATCAACAGTGTTATTATAACTGATTAAATGTTTATGTTTAAACAAAGAATTATGGAAGGGAAGAGTAAAAGCTTTTGAAAATTGTTCTATAGCTTTCAGATGCTGATTTTAGCAAAGCTCTGATTATGTATTGTACCAGAGTCAGGTGATCAAATGTGATGTCATTCGATAACCAGCACTGAGAGAATGGAACACTCAGAGCAGTTTGTTTTGTTTTCATTGGAACCTGATATAGAAATCTATGACAGTTATCACAGTTCAATTAGTCAAGTTGAGTTCAGTTCAGTGTATGTTTGAAGCTCATCACATTGCTTTGTGGAAGCAAGTATCTCAGCATTCTATCATGCCTTACTGTATTAATTAAGTTAGCCAGGGAACAGTTATTCTTTAGACAGTCAGGAAATAAAGTGAGATTAGTTTAGTGTTTCTCTGGATCTGTTTGAATCTGTCCAACTGTGTTATTTTTATTTCTCCTTTGATTGAAACTCTGATGTTTATTATACTTTGATATTTAGTATTCTCATGTTTTCTGTTTTATGTATTATTAAATATCTGTATACATTTCATTGTGGCTGGTCTTTTAGAAAATACTTTTAATGTCTTGAGAGTACCTGTGCTTATTATAGTGATGACTTGGCCACTTTGAAAAGCCTGGCTGTTTTGATTATACTCCGCAATTTATGTTAGTATTGATTTTACTCAGTATAATTGGATACCCTTCTAAGAGCCTGACAGTGGTTGGCTGGTGGCAGAGAGATTATCTTATAGTCTGGGCAGAAGGGTTACAGATAGTAAATCTGTACCAGGTTTTCCCAGGAGTGTGTGTGTGTGTGTGTGTGTGTGTGTGTGTGTGTGTGTGTGTGTGTGTGTGTGTGTGTGTGTGTGTGTGTGTGTGTGTGTGTGTGTGTGTGAAAATCAAATACCCAGTCGTGATGTGTCAGCTACTTGGAACTGGGACAGAGTGCTACAAACCGAGTCTTGTTTGGAATCTGGAGAGAGAGAGTCCAGTCCCAGTAGAGCATGTTCCCTGTGAGCTATTGGGGGAAATTGTGTTTGATGCAAACACCTGCATTTCAAAATATTTTGAAAATCCATTCCTGTATTTAATGATCATCTCTCACAGGTGCCATTGGTGAAGATTGAGGCTCCTTGATTACTGGCCCAGGGTTAAGAGAGGCAATCATAGCTTCTGAGATAACTGAGCAAGTAACAAAGGTGTTTCTTGGCTATGCATTTTTTTTTAGTTTGGTAAAAGATGTATTTTGGGATTCAGTAAACTCCATGTAGGCTTTGCATGACACCTACACAGAGTTTACATGTGTGCAAAGTGATGCATGGTAAGTAGCAGCACTAACTACATATTCTTGCCATGCACCATGTCTGAATGTAAATAAGGAGATTTTCGTGGCTGGCAACAGTTCAAAGCAATACAGATAGTAATCCTGTTTACATCAGAGCACAGTCAATGAGCATGTTCGCGCTGAATGCCACAATGTTAACAGGGGTTTAACATATAATTCTTATATCACTCACCCTCTTAGTGCAAGAAATCTGGACAAAGCCCAACATAATGGGGGACAATGACCCACAAATAAGGAGAGATTTTACATATTTGCTCTTTTAAACTTAGAAATGTACTAGAATAACAAGGTTTGTGTTAAGATACATTTCCTGAAGGACTTGAAGTCTGAAACTCCAACATATGTAATTATTTTGTGACATCAGTTCTGAGATTTTCCCAGTGATATAGTAGAAAACCACAGATTTTAAAAGGAATAGACCAAAAGATATAAGGCAAAAATCTGAACATTCTTTGAAAAACTGGACAGCTGAGAGGTACAATAGTTATGTATATGTTCTAAACACAGTACAGGACACTGTACACAATGCAGCGTATTGTAAAATCCCATCCATGGCATTCTGTACCAAAGTTGTGTAAATAATCTATAAGGGTATATGGACTGACATGTATAATAAACACTCAGGGGAAGTGTGTGTATTGAATAGGGACACAAAGATAAATTGTAGGAATGAACACGGGGAAGTGAATAGGTGAAACAACCTGATGTACAGCAGATGAGGGCATGTAAATAGAAAATTGTAGCAGCAACACCAATCACATATCAATATGGTACAGCAGGGACTGCACAGTGAAAATGTGTATTATGTGACTCTCACAGAAGGTGACATAACAATGGAGAAGATGTCTGTGTGAGATAAGCATCCTTACATGAAGAATTCAGATGACATCTATCAGGGACATTACATACAACTGGGGTAGGATGCCTATTGTGAAGCTGTGCCAACTGATTTGCCTGAATATGAGTGTCATCTCAGCAGAGGTCTTCAGCAAGTGGGACACAGGTAAAGGTTTGTGGGCAACATTAAAAGAAGCATGCACAATCATGGACAATATCAGAATAATACCACCAGTAATCCCATGTCTCTAATATAACATATGTGATTTAGAGTGATTAGCAATGGTTCTGCACAAACACACTTGTACAACTATTATGATATGTCTGCACACTGTGAGGGCACTCACATACACTGTTCTGATGCTGTAAAATCTGCTGAGGGTGTTTGGTAGTACACTACCATACCTCATACCTGTATGTGACATAATGATCAATACAGGCTAGTTGACTGGTGTGCATGGCATATATATATATATATATATATATATATATATATATATATATATATATATATAGCAGAATAGCAGAATCCACACTGTCATGAATCTTACCCATGCCATTAATGTTGTTAAACAGCTATGTATATACTGTGTGCATCACCAGAACAGGGATCACACATGCATTTGATGTAGCAACTTAATGAGGGTACCACACCATCACACAATAATGTTTATGCCACAAAAAGAATATCTAGGTATGGCCAATAAGATGTGTGACTGCTGACTATGGAAAAAGTACTACACTTCAGTTACACATCACTGGAAGATGTGGAGTAAAATACATGAAGAATATTGTCTTGTATTCAGTTACTGGCATGATGAAAGATGTGAACTACGGAGGTATTATGGCCTGTGATGTGAATGTCCTACACATACTTAGTACTTTTGTTACATACAAGGGAGTAATCAGCGCATGCTAATGAAAATTCCACATACTATTTACCTCAGGACACAGGTCACATACCTATTGGTTTAATTATATGGTGTGATGCCTACATTATACTTGAGTGGCATGTCTTCGCATGTGTTGTCATGGCTGTGGCAGCAATCTTTGATAGTGTTGCTGTAATGCATGCCCTCAATGACCTGTTTGAGGACATCTACTAGATGTAACAGACATGATGTAGCATTAACAACTCACATAGGTCTATTGCACACAGCCAAGATATTACTAGTGCCCATTTAGAAAAGGTCCATGATGACATGTTGGTCTACCTCACAGATGAGGAGAGTCAGGATGTGTCTATACATGCATGCATCGGGTGCTGTCCCCCTCAACTCACATGGCTGCATGTTAATGTACACACTCTACAGGAACACAGTCTGTGTGGAAGGTGTGTTGTCATGTGCATTTAACCATGTCAGGAAGGTGTATGTGCTGAGTCACGCAACAGGCGATTTGTAATGTTGTCACAGTGCATTGATTCTGTGTGGTAGGCCTAGATGAAGTTAAGACAATGCATCCTGCCTATCCTGATCTAGCCTAGGGTTTGGACACAATCCACCATTCAGATATTATTGAGAAGTTCTCGCAGCTGGGGATTAACCCCTACATCACTAGATGGATAACCTGCTGGCTCACCAACAGAACATATACTATGAAAGTTGATGAATCAGCCTGACAGAACACATATTATAAAAGTTGATGAATCAACTTGTATCAGTAGAACTGTCACTATTGGCTTACCACAGGGATCTGTGTTTGGCCCTTAACTGTTTGGAATTTATTTTTCGACAGTTCAGGCTAATGTATATGGCCTTTGGCTTACTCCGTTTGCTGATTCTTGCATACTGGGTGCTATCATTGAGTCAACCTATGATGATAACACACTATGGGAGGGGCTAACACAGACAAATGAGTGGTGACAAAGCCAAATGGTCTGCAAATAAATGCAAAAATGTGTCTTTATTTTGTCTTTCTCCAAAGTGAAATTCCTTGCTAATTATATCATTGACAACAGTTCCGCTATAACTTCAAACTTTTGAAAGTCAAAAAACAAACCACAATCCAAAAATCGGCCTTGGTTGCAACAAGATGAAGAAAGATAATTTTTTTTTAAATAAGCAACTAAGAAGTGCTTACAGAAAGAACTTTAATTTAACAAATAAAAATAAAAATACATCAGATACATCCAGTGAATCAAGTGCTTTCGTCCCCAACCATTTGGAGACTTTATCAAGACAGAGCATGCCCAAACTGACAGCAAATTTATAATATAAAGTTAATTACTGAACCAATCAACATCCAGGGTTCATGAATAATTCATGAGCAATGACTATTCCTACAATTTACATCTAATAATGTCAGATAATCACACATAAAACATCCATCATCCTAAATATTACCCACTATAATACATATAAATACATAACTATAAAATACATTATTAAAATAAAATTGAATATGTGTAACTAAAATCTATGAAAACCTCAACATTTCCTATATATCCAGCTATGCTGAAACCTAGTGATGCAAGTACTGGGAATACATCTTATTAGATCACTAATATTATATAATGCTCTCTTTTGCATGTGTGTGTGTGTTTGTGCATTTGCTTGACATTACAGAGACACTTTTACACCAGCATGTGAGACACTGTTTTAGCCATAGTCTCCTCGCCAGACACATGCAGCAGCTGGAGAGACTACAGGGGCTTCTCACCAGGAAAATACGGAGTCAAAATAGCATGGCATGATATATGTGGATATACTGAAAGCCATGTCACTGTACTCTGTATTGTATAAGATGAGGTGACATCTCCCTGGCTTCCAGGCCAGTATTTAATTCTGCCCTGTTGGGAATAGTGCAGATCCACAAATCAGATATAGCTAATGACATCAGCAGTGTCTAGAGAGCAGAATATGGTAATCCCAAATGCTGATGTAAAAAGCTCACTGTAATGTCAAGCAAGTGCTCAAACACACACCCTAGTTAACTGCAGTGAGAAGACAACTCCTACTGATCTAAGTACACAGACTACAGAATTATTCATTTAAGGCAAGCACCATACCTCAAGTCTGACTTGGATTCTCTCAGACAGGACATAACTTTATAGCTGATGACATCAGCAGTATCTGGTAAGGAGAATATGGCTAAAACAGTGTCTCACTTGCTGGTGTAAAAGGATCTCTGTAATGTCAAGCAAGTGCACAAACGCACACCACACACACGCACACACACGCGCACACACACACACACACACACACACACACACACACACACACACACACACACACACACACACACACACACACACACCAGTTGACTGCAGTGATAACAGAACCCCTCCCTATCTAAGTACACATACTACAGAACTCTGTATTTAATACAGGCATCACAGCTCAAGTCTGAGTTTTACAAGGCTGCAGGACAAGCTGTAGTGGATGACATCAACAGTGCATGTTGGAGAGTAGAAGAAGTTGGGAGGCCTGCATGAAATAGATGTGTAGGCATGTGCAAGTGTCAAAATACTGTCAATTCATGGGATTGGAGTGGAACTGCAGGACACGTGTATGCTCTTCTGACTAGACACGCACATACAGTTGACTGCAGTGAGAACAGAACTCCCTACCTAAGTACATAGGCTATAGAGCTCAATACTTTACACAAGCCCCAAGGCACAAGTCTGACTTTTACAAGACTGTAGGACAGTGGATGACATCAACAGTGCACGTTGAAGAGAAGATGTTGGGAGGCCTGCATGAAATGGATGTCTAGGCATGTGCAGGTGTCAAAATACTGTCAGTTCATCAGATTGGAATGACAATTGTAGGATACACACTTATTCTCTGCTGGCTAGACACACACACACACACACACACACACACACACACACACACACACACACACACACACACACACACACACACAGTTGACTGCAGTGCAAACAGAACCCTCTGCCTATCTAAGTGCACAGACTACAGAGCTCAGTATTTTACACAAATGCCCCAACACAATTCTGACTTTACAAGGCTGCAGGACAAATTATAGTCAATGACATCAGGACTGGATGTAGGTGAGAAGATGTTGGGAGGCCTGCATAAGTTCATAGGTTCATAGGACGTGACTAGGCTAATTGCCCTAGTGCTTTTACAAGCCTAGTTGTGTACAAAAATCAAGTACCCTTAATGAGCAAAGTTAGAAGGTCATTGTTAGCAGAGAGACTTTGTGATCAGTACTGACTGCCCCTGTTTATGAGGGACATAGATGCCACATCTGGGGTTAATTTATGATCACTCATCCAGTTGCTAAGGTTGCCCTTGAATAGTGTCATTCAGCAGCATTGCTTCACATGCAGTGGGAGCCTATTACAGAGGAGTGGCAATCTCTGGGAGATATATCTCTCACTCCAGCATTTAATGTTTATGTCACAGGCTAGGTTGAGATCCTTTGAGCAAGTTATTCTTGTCCCATTTGATTTTCAGATATCCAGAATTTCCAGTAGGGCAGGGTCTGAGATTGCCCTGTAGGCCAGGCACAGTTCATCTCTCAGCAGCCTGTATGAAATGGAGTACAGTGGCAGGGCTTTTAGTCTTTCCATGTATGTCATGTTTTGCAGGACCTGGATTTGCCTGGTCAGAAACATCTGTGGTTTCTCCAGTTGCTGCAGGAGTCTGATGAGCTATATACAGAATGGAGCATTGTACTCAATTAGTGGTCTGATAAGGGTGGAATACAACTGAGATATGTCCTCCCTGATCTCATTCAAGACCAGGGAGGATGTAGCACAGCTTTACACCCTGGTCTCATTCAAGACCAGGTAGTACAGCTGAGCAATGTCATCCCTAGTCTTGAGTGAGATGCCCTTATTTGTGAGGTGCACAATATACAATGCATATCTTACCATTATGGACACATAGTGATTGAAGTTTAGATTGCTATCAGCCTGTATTTCCAAGTCTTGCACCACTGAGTTTGAGCATAGAGGGGTGTTATGTATATCATAATTAGCAGGAGTACTTCTTTGCCACGGTGGGCAATGAGGCATGTTTTGCTTTAAGTTTCAGTCCATGAGTTTTACACCAATTATTTGTCTGTGTCAGCCATTTCTGTTATATGTGAACATCGTTGGGGGACTCTATATGATTGCACCCAGTTGACAGTAATCTGCAAAACTGGTGAGCCACATGCCATCTACCTTCACCTGGACTTCAGAGAAATAGGTTCCAAACAGTAGAGGGCCCAGCACAGATACTTGTGGTACTCCACTGGTTACTGGTCTATTGGTGGAGGTGGACTGCCCAACTTTGGCAGTGTGAGTTCTGTCGGTAAGCCAGTTGGCTACCCATCTAGAAATGTATGGGTTAATTTCCAGCTGGGAGATTTTCTCTATGATACCTGAAAGTGGGGATTGTGTCAAAGGCCTTATCTAAATCAAGACCTCATCCAGGTCTTTGAGGACATTATCAAAGACATCCACTAGGTTTAATAAACAAAATCTACCATTGACAAAACCAAACTCAGTCAGGTGAAGAGTGTTGAAGGTCACCTGTGTCCCTGTATATAAGGTACTCCCCCTACCTCTAGGGAGCAATTCATCATTGCCCTCTCAGAGGCAAAAATACAGCCTCCATGGGATCTGATATCATCCCAGGCTGCATCTACATGAACTCAGGCAGGAATTTGCAGCACTATTAGGCACCCAATGTGACCAAATCCTGAGTATTGACCTCATCCCAGTGGAGTGGAGGACAGCCACTGTCACCCTTTGCACAAAGTCGGAGAGTCCTCTGATCCAGGAAGTTATAGACCCATCAGCCAACTAGCCTGATTTGCAAGGCCACGGAATGGATTATCATGGACCTCATTAGCAAGGCCATTGGCAACCTCCAAACACTTGATCCCACACAGTTTGGTTTTGTCAAGGGGAGGTCATGCCTGTTAAATTTGGTCAACTTCTTTGAGACAGTCACCAAAGCCATGGATGAGAGGAAGACGGTGCACACCACCTACCTTGACCTGACCAAAGCCTTCAATACTATTCCTCACTTGGGTAAACTCTCGCAACTAGGCATCAATCCAGATGTTACCAGATGGGTAGCAAATGGGCTCACTGATAGAACCCACCTTGTCAAAATAGGAGAAGCCACCTCAAGCAGCAGATCCATAATGAGTGATGTACCCCATCTAAATAGCAAATGCTGGCATGAGCAAAAATGCAGGACCTCGAATTTTTTTTTTATCGCAGTACAGTGAAGATTGGAATATTTGCCCTTTCCTCACTGTAGTGTAATCTCGGAGTTGAACTATAATATTTAGCTGTGGGAGTCGCAGCCCACACAATAAAGTTTTCGAGGTCCTGCATTTTCACTCAAGTGAGCGTTCGCTGTTTAGAACATTCAATGTTCTAATATAGACCATCCAGGGATTGGTCTTGTGGCTTCTGTTGTTTAGAATATACTTTTCTGAGGTGTAGGCCAGAACCAGTTGGCTATGGCTGACAAAGTTTGCAGATGACTGCAAGCTGGGCACTGTCAGCAATTCCCTCTAGTGATGTGGACATCCTACAAGAAGGCCTCTCCAAAACAAATGACTATTGCCAGAAACATGGCCTCAAACTGAATTCCAAAAAAATGCATAATCATCCCCTTTAGGGAGTGTGACATCCTCACAAATTATCACATTAATAACTAGCTCTTAATCATGCAATCTGTCATGAGGCACTTGGGTGCCCAGGTTGATAGCAAACTGGCTTTTAAGCACAATATTGTCTCTGTTGTATGGAAAGCTTTTGACATGGCCCATCTCATAAGTAACAGTATCTCATGAAGGGACAAGGAGGTCATAACATCCTTGTATTCTTCCCTTATAAGACCCATTTTTGAGTACAATGTCCCTTTCAACATGTACCTTGCAAAACACAAGCAGCAGCTGAAGAGACCACAGAGGTTCCTTACCAGGAGAATCCAGGGCCTCAAACATCTACACTACACAGATAGTCTAAAAGCCCTGTCCCTCTACTCAGTCTCATACAGATTCCTCAGAGGTGACCTCTGTCTGGCATACAAAGCAATCACAGACCCCACCTTTATGGGACTGCTGCATATCCACAAGTCAGGCTCCACTCAAGTAACCCGCACATGCAACCTCAACCTGGTCTGTGACATCAATAGGACTTGGAGAGACAAATTTGTGTCCCAGAGACTCCCCCTTCTGTGGAATAGACTTCCTCCCCATGTCAAGCAGAGTACCTCATTACCCTTTTATAAGTGCATCCTGGATAACTGGATGGGGAACAGAAATTATACCCCTGGGATTCTACCTGTATCCCTGCTGGACAGAGGCATTGGGTGCTGACTTGTTGGAACATGGGCTAAATTCTTGGCTAGGCTATTAAAGACCTCAGAGCCAATAGCCTTGTAACTTCCTATGATCTTATGTTCCTATGATTCTTTCCATAGCCTTGCAGATAATGCTGGTAAGGCTTATGCATCAATATTTCCCAGGTTCAGTTGATGGATGTGTAGGCATGTTCAGCTGTGAAGATAGTTCTAGTTCTGCATGATATCAGATTGCTGTGCATTGCATATCACACATTTGATATTAATTTATGTTATGCAGTTGATATATTTGTGAACAAGTAGTGAGACACGAGGGTTGCAGCGAATGTGGGCATCAACACATGGCTGCACTATAAATATGTGCCATACCGTCCTTCATTTTGTTATGTTTCCACGTGTAGTTTCATGGCATAAAAAGTAAATGGACAGTAAACAACACTAATACATCATAATATTTACTTTGCAAATTCCAGAAGCAAGCAATGTGTTTGCATGATAGTTGGTAAAGTATTTCCATATGTGAGCTACACGTCTGTTACTTTCACTGTTTGTGCATAGTTAAGCAGCGCACAAATGTGAGCCATATTGCTAAAAGTCTGAACATTACTATTGAGTCTATTAAACACACCTGCTACTTAGCTGAACCTGTGGCAGCAGGTATAAATGCATTAACACATATATGTTTGAGCCTAGATGATACTAGGTTTGGATCCAGGTGTAACTAATACTTTTAAATAAACAGTGATAATGCAATGACATTAATTATTTATAGTACATATGTTGCTGTGTGTTAGCATAGTGCAACAGGTTTAAGTGGCATTGCACAAAAGTAACCACAGCATTTTCAGGACACTCACTGTTGCTTGGCATTTGTGTGTGATTCCAAACTCTGCGCAAACATGGAAGCCAAAAAGTGAAGGTACTCTTTGATTTTACTGGTACTTATGTGTGTTGTGTGTGATTCTATTTTTTGTCTAGATTATAGGTATCAAAATGGGATAGATAGGAAAGTGGTGAAATAGGGAGCAAGTAGGGGGAAGAACAAAGGGAAAGCAATACAAGAATCAAGAATGTGCAGAAGGAAGGTAGGTAAGAACCATAGCTATCCATTTCTTCAATCATGAAAACTGATAATATGTGCAGAATATTAGCTGAATTTGGACTGTCACCTCCAGTGAGAGAGAGGTGACAACAAAGTAATCATGTTGTATAGCTAATTAGACCAAATCAAGTGTGTCAAGATGACATGTGTGTGAAATGGAGAGTTATGTATGGGACAATATTTTTGTGGGACAGATGCCCATTTTTTTTTAATTCAGTAAGAGAGGAATGCTGCTTAAGAGACATAGGTATTTCTGGGTCAGGTAAGTTGGGTAGGTGAGGAAGCAAATGCAAAAAAACAAGACAAACAAGGGATGGTGGGGGACACAAAAGGTTGGGGATATCATAATTGGGGTGAGGGTGTGGACAACTCAGGCTCATGCTCGTCAAACATGGAGACAGTGAGAATTGAATCCTCACTCACTGGACTGTCATCACTATCTCCTTACTCCACTGGCATCTGTGGTGCTTGATTTCTTCTCCTCCTGTGTACCATGAGGGAGAGCAGCATCTCCATCCACTGTACCCATATACCAGTGGTGCAGTGCAATGCACATCCCTACATACTAACCTCTGCCACTGCTCCTGGAGGATAGCATGGTACTAGCTGCCAGTGTGGTACTACCTGAGGGCACAGGTAGTGCAGGGGCAGCAGACCAGTGCTGCCAGGATGGGGTAAGAGAAAAAAAGAGATAAAATTAGTATCATCATCATATGTGACATGCAGTGTATTAACACAATTTACAACTATTTTATCTGATGTATTACATTTAAGTATATGTCCTACACACTATAACTATAGATTGCTGAAAGTAATCCTTGAAATGTTCATATATTGCACATATGCATTTTCCAATTACACAGATTACAGTTAACAGCATTAATTTAACGTAAATATTATTAAAGAAATGCAGTATTATATAGCTGTGACCCATGGTATTTGAGCCCACAACATCTGACTACAGTCTTATATTTGACTGATAAAACTGGTTTGCGCTACAAACTAATGCAGGTATACTTGCTTTTACAGTTAGGATATGCATGCTCAATTTGCTACAACTATATAAAACACTCAACAATATATCTTTAACTTTTAAAGCTACAATAATACTTCTCTTGTGCTGCATACATACCACTTGCTTCAGCCTGTCTCTCCATTTGAGCACAATGAGCCTGTCTATTGATCTCAAGTTCAGCATTAGCTGGGGAAAGAAGAGAAAAGAACAAAAGAGCATTATGCATACCAGTCTTGCCTATATTTAGCTTTCAAAATCTTACAAATACTCTCTTATTTCCATACTTATGCAGCTGTAGGATGTCCACAATTTCAAATTCAGTCAACCAATGGTTGAGGGTATCCCTTTTGCACCTCTGTAGGTCATAAAAATTATGCCTACACTGTTTTCCAGTGTGTGGGATGCCAGCAGCACTGCATACAGCCCGAGACAAACTACTCCATACCTCAGACTTGTACTGGGAGCCAGAAAAATCCCCCTGCAGAAGCCTTTGGCTGTGGCACTTTACCATGACTCCAATAAATATCTTGGACTCCTGGGCACCACACCTCTGTGCCCTAAACTGGGCAGTTTCCCCACTAACTGCAGACATATGGTTTGATGAAGCCCTTTTTGGGTGAAAGCGCTTACCTATGTCTGATGTGGTGAATTAAAGATTTTACTGCGAGTTATTTGGATCATTTATTTGGTGGACAATTGTCTTGAAGACTATACCAATTTTATTGGTTTCAGCTTCGTTCATTCTGACACCAGGATTTTATGTTTTAGTAAAAATAGTTTGCACACCCTGTACTAGAACACTCTGTAGTCCAACCCAACACTTAACACCTCCTGCCACATGACTAGTTACATGACATTTCCACAATTTCTTACCCATACTTAAGTTCTCTGTGTTAACCGCTTCACAATACTACTTAACATATTTGCGCTGTTCCCAACAGAATTAATTGAATGCATCCATTTCAAGTTACTGGCTGTCTGCATCCTGTCTGTAAATGTTTGATGACTGCATCTGTTGGAGAACTTTGCTAACCACTTTACCCTGTTTGCAGGTGTTTTGTCTGCTTCCTGTTTGAGCCACTAGTCTGGGTTTACACACTGCTAAGTGTCTCACAAACAAGATAAGCACAGCCAATCCTGACATTCATTTCATCACTTTCCCTTGTTTGCACTAAGCCGTGCACCACACAAACACTGGCAAAAAAATAAACACACACACACACACACACACACATATATATATATATATATATATATATATATATATATATATATATATATATATATATATAAAATTAGTAAATGGTACTATTATCTGTATGCATTACTTAGAAGTGTACTGATGGCATGGGCATGTTTGTCAGGGTATTTCATAGGTATACATGATTGGCAACAGCTTAAAATGGAATGTACTGTGTTAAATCTAGTCATATGTTTCAGAGTCAGTCCATTTGATAGCACTTTTAGCATTTCACTAATGCTGAGCCATATAATGCTTAACTGAGAATGACTGGCTAGATTATAGCTGATGTATAATGTCTGCAACTACAGTTTTTTCAATGGTGTCTGAGATGTATAATGCAACTGAAGTGGTGTCAATGTTATTTGTTTTTCGTTTATGTAAATGTGATATTGCCTATGTCATACAGGATCATTTAATAAAGATGTTTATTGGAAAAAAATGGTTTGTGCAAAATGTGTCATTTGCCTGCTCTTTTAGGGGTGGGAAAACAAAGCTGCATTTCTGTTTTGGCACAAACAATGATATGTTGCTATTGTAACTTTCCCTTGTTTTGCATCCAGCCTTGCTTTGTGTGTGAATGTAATATGTTACAGTCACACAATTCCTGTTGTTCATATTTCAAATATCTAGACTGTTTTATGTTTCTCCAGTGGGTAAAACTGAAATGCTACCTTTTCTGTTTTATCTGGGAATAGGTATTTTTTAGTTATGTGATACTGTGTATTATCCTTTCTTTGTGTTTATGACAACTAGGAATATGGCACCTAGGCATTTCAATCCACAAAACCCACCCTTCTGTGATACTAAGACTCAGGTCATTGTGGAAGCTTTTAGGTGACATGGTGCCTTTATGCTTGAGAGGGGATGTGAAAATATGTCAGGCAGAATATAACTTTGGCAGCAGATGGTTGCACATGTGAATGCAGTAGGCAGCCACAGCAGGACAGGTGCAACATAGGGCCACTGACATGATCTCATCTGCAAGGAGAGGAACAGCTGCAGCAGCCTGTGATTGGATGGGTACCAGTGGAGAGGCCTGCTACAGAACCACTACTAATAGCAAATGAGTTCCTGTCCATTGTCAGGGATCCAGACAGCTCCTGGAAAGTACAGAACAGCATGTCCTTGATATTGGTGCTATTGTTTCAGGGATAGCAAGTATATCCCAGGAGGCACTTCCAGGTAGGCTTAAGAATCTCAGTTGTTAAATACTCTTGTACAGTAAAATATTAAATCAGTAAGTTAGTTCTGTTTAACAAGAAATTTCTTGGTGGGGATTGCAGATTGCTACAGTTAACAACACATTCTGATTGATTACACATGAGCTTAGGTTGGACTTGTCATCCAAGCTCTTGTTGAAAGTATAGTTAATGGACATGTAAAGGGAAAAACGTTTCACCCCCATGTTACTGTTAATTGTAAGGATGTTGTCCGTACCTTTTGCTTAACTTCTTCCCGGGCAATTCAACATAAGGAGCAAACAATCATCTGCACATGGCAAGCCAAACATTTTTATGTCAGTACCAATGAGCAATTAAAGAAATATTTAGTTTGTGATGTTGGTGTCAGGATTGTTGTCTGTATTGCTGTACTGTCTGCAATAGTGGCACCACTGTTAGTTCATTAGCATATATTGGACTATACTAGTGTAGATATTACATTTTTCCTTCATTTGTTGCTTATAATCGCAGATGATCGTAACAGTGGAAGTATAGGACTTCTACCACCTGATGTCAGAGTATCAGCAGACTCTGATGATGACTGTGGCCAAACTGAGGCAAAGTCATGGTGTGCAGAGGTTGAATCTGACACTGAGGTTGACCTACAGCCATCCCCTGTAATCCCATCAGACACATCCAGTAAGTCTAAGCCTACCCATTTCAGTGAGCTCTCAGGTATTGGACAGGTGGAGGGTGAGACAATCGATCAGGGAAGTGTGGTTACTGTGGCTGCAGTGCCTGTTAACTATGGCCATAGGCAAAGTGTGGGTGAAGTGCCAGGAAGGATAGTCGTTAGGGTTCCCCAGAGGAGGCCTGCTATCCATCCTCCACCTGATCCAGGTGTCTCTTATCATGCCAATCAACATATGTTTAGGACCATCATGAAGGCTCAGCCATGTTCTCATAGGTCCTCCAGAGAAATGCTTAGGGTTGTAGGTGTGGCACAGTAACATGTGTGGCTGCCTCCACCATGTTGCTGATTCACTGGATTGGATGAATGACGCATTGAAATGGGTGGTGCCTGTGATGGAACATCTGCTGAGGGGAATGGCATACTCATCGACATAAGTCAACCACGTCATCTGCTTTTAGTTGATGTGGCCATGCCCGATCACATTCCCATAGTGGCAGTACTTCCACTGCTCCATCAGTGGTGGAGCTGCCCACACCCACATGTGGCAGGCCATGGGGTCATGGTCCTGGGCGTTCTCGTGAGGAAAGTTCATCCAGCAAACATCAGTCACACTCAGGTAGCAGCATTGCATTTGACCATGGGTGTGGACATGCCAGTGCAACTCCTGGCAGAGCCCCTTCTCATGGCCAGGTATGACAATAATGAACCTCTACCATGCACAGCTCACACCTGTCCAATATACCAAAATGTAGAGTTAGCACAGAGCTTGGCTGTGTTCATGCGGACACTTACACACCAATTTCACCTGGAGGGCCCATATACACACACACACACACACACACACACACACACACACACACACACACACACACACACACACACACACACACAAACAGTTAAATGGTTCAGCCATGAACCTTAAAAATAATTTTGTCTTACCAACCATTTGTTACTTTATCCAAATGTCTGCCTGCTTCTTTTTCTTACTACCACACACTTACCAACATTTTGTGTCAGTCTAGGTTTCCTGCCTCCCCAGAATACCATGTGCAAGTGATAATAACTGTTCCATATCCCTGTTTTCTATCTTTTGGATTCAGGGATACTTAAGCTTGGTGTCTGATGCTCAGGCTGCATAGCTGACTTAGTGTTTAGTATATCTGCATTTGTGATGTTGAATTGGTAATCTGACCTTTGACTTATATTGGTATTAGAAAGTTAGACAATTGATAGCATCAAACGTTCCTTGCATCAGTATGTTAATGATCTTGTGAGGGTTGCGATGTCTGAAACCAAAATGTATCTCATTACTTTTTAACTTCTCTCTTTAATGATTTTCCAGTACAAACGTATAGTGCTAAACTGAGGACATTCAGTGACCATCAGTACATTTGAGAGGAATGACTCCGTGAATCTTTAATGCCTGAGGCCTACTGCTTAATAATGGACACATATAAGTTACATAAAGCTCTGCTGTCACATGTGAAAGTCATTTCTGTACAAATCACCCACCGTTTAGTGGCTTGCACTACCAAGTAGCAACATGCAAGGATATGTCATTCATTCATATTATTACACAATACGCTCCAAGTTCAACACTTACCTTGTAAATCCAGTAGTTGCAACAGTTTTAGCTCAGGGCTTTCTCTGCCTAATGCTAGCAGTACGCAGGCATTACATGGGTAGGTAAAGTTTGTGATCATTGCCTAGCATCAATGTTCCTATATGTATGTGTGTATGAGGAAGGTTTTAGCCCCTTAGGCGGTGAGTGAGTATGCTATGTTTTGCCTCTTAGCTAATGTAAGGGCATACTGACCACACCTATGTCTGCCTATACCCACAGCAGCTGCTGATTCCCCCTCAGACTCCTCTCCTGCATGTGGCTGTGGTGACCTTGCCACTGATAGTGGGATGTGTGCCTCTTCCCCTTGCTGATCCTGCTGAAGCTGTTTTCTCAGGATGATGTTGTGTAGCATGGCACATACAGTGAATATTTCAGTACCTTTATGTGGATTTTACTGCAGGGCTCCCTCAGATGTATCTAGGCACTGGAACTGTGACTTCAGCAGCCCAAACACATGCTCTATGATATTTCTGGTTTGAGCATGCGCCTCATTATGGCATTCTTCAGCAGATGTGTGTGCTTTTCTGATGGGAGTCATCAGCCATGGTTCCAGTGCATAATCTGCATCCACCAGTAAATGACCCTGTGGGATAGCTCTCCCCAGTGAACATCTGATACAACTGGGAGGTGTATCAGATATGTGAGTCATGGTAACTGCCTGGGTTACCAGCACACGTGTTCAAGATGATTCTCTTGGCATTACACAAGACTTGGCAGTTAACAGAGTGGATGCCATTTCTATTTATGTAAGGCTTTCTCTGTTACCTGGGTGGTGCCTTAATTTCCATATGTGTACAATCTATGACACCCAGTACTTCAGGGTAGTGTGCTACAGGATAGAACTCCTGCATATTTCTGGCCCTGTCCTCCAGAGTACTGTGAAAATATATGTGGTCATTGGCATGTTGGAGCATAGGATTCAGGAATTAAGGGAGGATCCTGGATGCTGATGCCTTTGACACCCCCAGCATGTCCACTGTTGGTTTCTGAAAGGTACCTGTAGCTAAAATTCTAAGTGCTACACATCCCTTTGGCTCAGGTAGGATGGGTTCCCCTCAGTTTGTCCTGGCTCTGAGTTGAGGTAGACAGAGGTTGCAGAGTTCCTGCAGTGTGTCTCTATAGTGCTCTATAATTTCAATGTCATGTAGAGTGCGATAAGGTAAATATAGTCTGGAAACTTTTCTCCTTCTTGGCTTTTGTCTGTTAGCAGCAACAACAGCATAGACTTCAGTCTGTTGCACATACAGATGAATTAAAGCACCAACAGGCCATAACAATTTTTCTGTGTAGACTCCCTTCTGTAGCTGTATTCTATTTGGTTTTGGAATTTGCAGGGACAACCAGTACTGAGCCTATAAGGTTGCTCTATAGCTTGTTGAATAGCTCCTCCATCTTGGATTGGTTGATTAGTATACACTTCAGCTGCTAATGCTGTAATTAGCATGTTGCAGTGTTTACCTTGTCTGTATGGCTCTACACACCATGTAGAGCCACTTACTGAATCCAAAACAGCATGCTGCCATGTGAGCACCATGGTGTGACATGCACACTGTGTAGACAGACTGTGTAGGATTTATTGAATCTGGCCGGTATACTATTTTGACAAAATCAAAGTTTTCTCAAAACAAGGACTTCTAAATCCCACATAAACACCATGTTAAATATAAGACAAACATAGCCTTCCAAGTGACCAACAGCAGTACTGTGGTGTGGTAGGGAAACCCTACATAAACTAGGAAGCAAATATGTAATTGCAAAAGCTGCATTATAATAACATGGAGATACAGATGCTTGTACATCCAGAAATGCTGCACACTTAACCAGTAACATTCCAATGAAGCTTCAGCATTGTATGATGAACTACTTAACCAATAATGTCTCCAAGAAGCAGCAGATTTATATAAATAAAACATTTATGTAACACCAACATTTCCTTGAGACATAATTAGTTAAGTATGCAGTATTTTTTTTCATGTGAATTTAATTACTAAAGCATTGAAGCATCATTAGTAATTAAGTGACACTTGTACATGCAGCTTATACATACGCAGGCATGTTCCAAGCATGTTATGCACTGACTTGTAGATAGTACCCAAGGAAAGAAAAATTAGGAGATAGCATACATAAGCTTCACTAGAAACTGTTTTTATTCTAAGCTAGTAGGGGTAAATTTCATTCTAGCAGGGATAGGTGTTGCACACCAACGTTTCCCTGAAGTACATCTCTCAAGGAGATCAATGTTAGACTGAAATTTCAAAAAAGAGATGAAAAAAGCCTAAGGTCTTCCCCATAGAACATCTGTGCGTAGTAATGTGTACAAAGTAAATGAGGTTGCAAATGTTTTAGCATACCAACAGAATCATCTACATACTTTCAGTGAAGGTTATTGCCTAGTGTGTCCCACTGAAGATGCACAAATATCAAATTGAAATGAAATGCCTGAGGCAAATGTATCCCACTCAAGGCACTAAGAAATATTGTTTATTATGCTGCTGCTGTAATGTTTGTTGCTTCAAACAAGACACAGGTGGCTGCATTACCACCTTCAAAATTATGTTTGAGTAAGCAGTGCACAGAATGAATGAAGAGATGGTCATTGAAATCGCTAATGCAGAGAGAACTGTACCTTGGGGTACAGTATCTAGTGTATAATAAAAAGTTCTATGTCCCTTCAATGAAAATTATTTTGCAACAGCCAACACTAAAAGGCAGTACTTTGAAATAAATCAAACATATCTGAATCAGAGGAATAACTCTTAAAGTAATATTAAGACACTATGTTATCAACATACAGAAAAAACAGTCTGAAATCATGAAATCATAGCCTTTGCTTTGGATGAAAAAGATTTGTAATGTACTATACCTCAAAGCACTATTTTTTCCTCTGCTCTTCCTGTAATAGTCTAAGTTTGTCTTGGCCAGTGTATTTAAGTGTTTTCAAACCATGGAGCTGTGATCCAGCACGTGATGATGTAGGCAGCGACCTAGCATCTGGTGCTTTCTGGGGGGGGGTGGGGCACATAAACTTCAGCACTTAAGAAAATGCCTGTGGCCAGTCTGCTAATCTATTTTGACATGCAACAGCATGATTTTTTTTTCTATTTCATTAGCTCAAATGTAGAGGCAATGATAGAAATAATTGCTGGAGGTGTGACAGCCACAGTGAACCATTAGCAGACAAGCCTGTAATCTCACACTAGGACTGGAAACAGCTGGTGTTGCACAGTGCTGAAGACATCTCTGGGTTTACTGTGGATCTGGTAGGTTGATGTATTTAATGCAAGTGTGTGTTCTGCATGCCCTTAGGTAGAGATTGCAGAACATCTCAGATTTTGCCTCATATTTTTCCCTTCATCCCCAGAAAATGTTTTGCTCTCTGGTGAGTCACTGAGTATTATAGTCAGTCAACAATACACGTCACTAGCATTTCATAGGTCTTAATTTTCAGAAAATGAATGTAAATGCAAACCCTGATGTACTGTCTCTAATCTGTCCTCAGTTTTTCAGATATTGCCTCATGCTTTTCTGCTCTTATAAACCCTGAATTTTTGTAGAAAATCACTAAGAATTACACTGTCAACAATGTCAGTCATTAGAGTTACATAATTCTTTTTGCTCAGAAAATGCAATTCTGTACAACACCCATTTTTCTATTCACTTGCTATTTTGATTACAGTTGCTTGCCTCTCCTCTGTTCCCAATTTTGAAGACCATTTCTGGTATTGCCTCATATTTTTGGACTGTCCTTCATTAAATTCTTCATTGACTAATTAGTGCTTCACTATATGATATTTGGCTATGAATTCCATCTCATCTCTTGTACTTTAATGGCTTGCTAAGATGGATTTTCAATAAAAGTGAGTTTGATGGGAAAATAATTTAATTTCATTTGATTTCTTTAGCAAACAGCCATAAGTATTTTTGTTGTAAAAGTTTTAACAAAAGTTTTAAATTAAATCCAAGTTTCAGGCATCATTATAAAAATAAAGAATTAAATAGTAGGTACACTGACAGATATGAATGGTATTTGATGGTAAATAGGGACAGACAGCCAAATAATGGAATAATTGTATAGCTTGTTTGGGTCCCAGTCCATTACACTATGTATGACAATTTGACCATGAACTGGCTATGCATGGATGACAGCCCATAATTCATTTCTACACAAGGAATGAGAGTAGAGCTCACAAAGAGTAATCCTTAATGGAGACTGGGTATTATGATTAAAGCCCTAATTCTCACTGCATATACTCACTAGTATCCAAGAGACTGGTACACAGCCAGGCTTTTGTGGCACAATGTTATACTTCCACATGATGTGATCTCTTGGCCCTGACCACCATTGAAGATGAGGATCTTCAAATGATCTATGGTCTTTAATGCAGATTGTACTGTGAAGACCATGCCTTTAAGTGCAAACCCCTGCCATATCATTCCTCTCTTCTGCCATTCAAGCTTCAGCTGGTACACGAGCACCTAAATGAAATCAAGTCACCTTGGTCATAGGGGTTTATCCCTCTGCAGCAACTGAGATGGCACAAAAAAAGCTATCAAAATGGCTACATGAGCTACTTCAGCTTTTGTGGTATCCTTTGTAAAGGAGGTCACACAACTGATACACTGGCAATATTTAAAAGATACTGGAAACAACTACTGATGCCATGATTTTCTCACAAAAACTATTCAATAGCAGAGTTGCAGTTTCAGATGCCCTATCCAGTTTTAGCAACAGTGGTATCAGAGATATGCCACACAGTTACAGAATGATAGAAAAATAACTTTGAAAAAAAAAAAAACAATTTTAATCGTGCATTTGGACCTTCATGTCCTTAGAGAGAGCAGAGGGACTCCTTCAAATAAAATGTGAAGCCAGTAGGGCAAGTAATTAAAATTGTCATTGCAAAAGCAAATGTCATGGTGTGAGCCACTTAAGTGTTTTTGAGAGAGGCAGTAGCAATAATGTACTTGTCTAGAGACAGTCACAAAACTTAAGAGTAATGAACAATTATTATGAGAGCATGCTGTCTGACTAAATGCAACATTAGTGTACACAGTGGTGGAATAAGTAGATATTAGGAATACAACAGACATAGGTTCATAGGTAGGTACTAGGCTATCTGCCCGAAGGCATTTATAAGACTAGGCAGAATGTGCTGGCTTTCGCAGCCCCCTTAGATTAGTTCCCTGTGCCTCTGTCCAGCAGAGCCATTGAAGTGATCCCCGGGGTAAACCTTCTGTTTCCCATCCACTTGTCAAGGTTTCTCTTGAAGAGTGTTAGCAAGGAGCTCTGCCTAATGTAGATTGGAATCTTGTCCAGAGCATGGGAAGTCTCTGGGACAGGAATGTATCCCTCCAGCAAGTCCTATTTATTGTTGTGGTGAGGTTTAGATCCCTAGGGCATGTGGCATGTGGAGCATGTCCATCAATTCTGGGTTGGACATGGCCCTGTATGTCAGGCATAGATCACCTCTGAGTAGGCAGCATGCAACCGGGTACAGCTGGAGTTTCTTCATTCGAGCTGCATAGAGCATCTGTTTGAGGCCAGTAATCCTCTTGGTGAGGTACGTCTGTGGTCTTTCCAGCTGTTGCAGGTGTCTTGTAAGGTACATCCCGAATGGGGCGTTGTACTCTATGATGGGTCAGATGAGTGATGCATACAGGGGCACAATAACCTCTTGTGATCTGGATGCAAACCCTTTTGTGATTAGGTGAGCCACATAGAAGGATTTTTCTAACCTCTTTGGCAATGTGATTATCACAGGAGAGATTACTATCCACTTGGGTCCCAGATCCCTTATTATGTCTTCCATATTTAGGGGGCTACCACCTATGTGGTAGTTTGTAGGTACTTTGTTTTTGCCAAAGGGGATGACTATGCACTTTTTGGTATTTAGCTTGAGGCCATGGTTTTGACACCAGGTATCTGTCTCAGTGAGACCCTTTTGGAGGATGTCTGTGTCAACCAGAGAGTGAATTATAGCCCCTAGTTTGCAGTCATCTGTGAACTTGGTCAGCCATAGACCTCTTGTGCTTGCCTGTTACTCTGAGAAGTATATGCTGAACAGGATGGGTCCTAGGACTGAGCCCTGGGGAATACCACATGTAACCAGTTTAGAGTCAGACCTAGCTCCTGCAACTCTTACCATGTGGGTTCTGTCCGTTAGCCAGTTGGCAACCCATCTTGTGACATAGGGGTTTATGTTCAGGCTGGTGAGCTTGTCTATAATACCAGAATGGGGAATGGTGTTGAAGGCCTTTGCTAGGTCTAGGTAGACTGTGTGGACCACCTTTCCCTCGTCTATAGCTTTGGTAACTGTCTCAAAGAAGTCCGCCAGGTTTAGGAGGCATGATCTGCACTTAACAAAGCCAAACTGGGTAGGGTCCAGTGTTTGGAAGTTCCCAATGTCTCTGTTAATGAGATCCATGATGATGCACTCCATAGCCTTGCAGACCAAGCTAGTCAGGCTTATAGGGTGATAGTTCCTGCGGTCTGTTCTGGTTCCATCTTTGTGGAGTGGAATAACTGTTGTCGTGCGCCACTCTATGGGCATGTAGCATGTGGAGAGGCTGAGTCTGAATAGTGCATTTAGGTGAGGGATTAGTTCATCTTTGAGCTTGTGTAGGACGCAGCCTGGGACACCATCTAGTCCCACTGATGCTGTGTTTTTGGCTTTAGAGAGGGCTGTTTTAACCTGAGTGTCTGTGATTTCAGGGGCACTACATTTTTCTGGTATGGTCATGGGCTCTTTTGGGAGTGAGAGGGGGGTGAAGTTTGCACTGAACCTGTCTGCCAGGTTGTTGGCGATATCGGTTGGTTCAGTGCATTTTGTGCCATTCTGCACTAACTCTGAGCAGATCTGAGAACTGCCACAAAGATTCTTGACATAGCTAAAGAATGCCTTGTGGTTATCCTTGGAGTCCTTGGCAATTTTTCTTTCAAAGCTAGCCTTGGATGATTTTATGAGAGATCGTAGTTTCTTGCTGATAGTGATCAGGGATGTCTTCCCTTCTTGGGATTTTACACTTTTCTGTACTAGTTTCCTCCTTCTTTTGTATAGCTTGTTTATGGCAGGGTTCCACCAGACTGGTTTCCTTATTTTATAGAAGTGAGTCCTGGTTTTGCTTGGGATAGCATGGTCCATGCATTCTTGTAGGTGCCTGTAGAGTACATTAGTAAAGGATTTTGCAGCTCGGGCAGCATTATCCTTCAGCATGGGGGCTTTGAAACTTTCCACCTCAGTCTTAAGTAACGTGAAGTTTGCTTTTGAAAAGTTTTTCACAGTGGTTTCTTTGACTGGGAGTGGGGGCAGAATGTGGATATCCAGAGTGATTAGTTTATGGTCAGATCTAACCAGCAAAGGGCTGACCTCCAGTGTGGAACACTGGTCGCCCATGTTGGTGATGACCAGGTCCAATATGTTGTCACCTCTGGTGGGGGTGTTGAACAGTTGATCCAGGGAGTTTGAGTTTATAAATTCTAGGAAATGTTGGGCAAGGGAGTTAGTACTTGAGTAGTTCTCCCAGTTAATGTTTGGGTAATTGAAATCACCCAATATCAGGGTGTTTAGCAGGACCTTTATGTTTCCCAGTGTTTCCAGAAATGTGGAATGGGGGTCCTGGGACATGGTTGGTGATCTGTAGCAAGATACAATTTGAATTGCAGTTTTGCCTGTTGTTAGTTGCATGTGGATGATCTCTGAAGCATTGTGCTGTGCCACTAACCTGGAGGTGTGGGTATCCTTGATGAATATTGATATGTCCCCACCTTTTGTATTTTGGTCCGGGTTTTGTATCTGAAATGTTTGGTATGAGTTGTAGCCTGGTAGTGCTGGGGTGCTCTCTGCAGCTTTAAACCAGGTTTCTGTTACTGCACATATATCGATTTTCTCCATACTGAGGAGTGCCTCGAGCACATGCATTTTGAGGTTTGGACTTCTGGTATTAAGTAGCATTACCCTCAGTTTTTTGTTACTTGTGCTATTTACAGTGGTGGGTTTGTCTTTTGAGCCTAGCCTAAAAAAGGCACTATGTGGATATCAAGAGCCTTGGCCAGTATTCAAAAGCCTAAAGGTGACAGGTGCAAGCCATCTCTAGCTAAGCAGCGTGGCTTGTCGAACATGTCATCCCAGGCTGACAGACACTGGATCCCCTTTGAATGACACCAGAAGCTTAGCCAATTGCTGAAATTGATAATTTTTTTCCTTATACAGTGGTATCATTCTTGGCGATGGTAGGATGCTACTCAAGGTCAGGGTCATACCAGTCTGGGCTACATGATCAGAGAGCTCTTCCATGTCTCTTTTCATGTAGTCCAGGGAGGTACAGCTCAGGTCATTCACACCAACATGGACAATGACAGAGTCATATTTGTACTTGTTCTGGAGTAACCTGAGTGCTTGTGTTATGTGGTGGATCCTGGAACCCAACAGGCAGCTAACAGTAACCTTGACCTTGTTCAGCCTAGTGAGTGGGACATCAGTGTGCCTGATTATAGAATCACCTATTATTAGTGTGTTGGGTATGTTATTTTGCCTTAAGGGCTGTGATTGCGTGGCACACTGGTTTTGTGAAGTATGTGTTTCATGGTTTGTGTTGGAGGGTGGAGGTTGCTCGGGGGTCTGCTTTGGAGGTCTCTATTGCTTTTGCAGATTTTTATTTAGAGCCTCCAAGTATGTTTTCATGTATTTATGTGTGCTTTTTTGCCAGTGCTGATTTCATAGGTCTATGTGAGACAGGTGGTGTGATGCAAGTAATTCCCTTCTCCTCTTGACTGTCTGGACCAGTCTTGGGTTGAGAGAGCTTAGCCTCCAGTTTGGCTGTATAATTGCATCTCTCGCATGTATTAGTGTTTGGTGGTAGGAGGGCAGGGTTTTCTGTGTACATGAGGCAGTTGTAACATTGCCTCAAAATGCCCCGATTCACCAGTTGGACCAAAGAGTACACCTGAAACTGCCCTTTGGACATGCCTGGATAGGTACAGTGAACCGTTTTACTGATTGGCTGTTAAGGTCGAATAGAGAGTCTTGTCCTTCTCTACAGTATAGGGGGGTCTAGTGCTAAGGTTTATTAGTGCTTGCTGTGAGTTTTGAGCAAGTGCTGGGCTGAGAAGTGAATGGTTTGAGTGCTTAAGTTGCAAGTTTGTGTAGTTCCAAGGGAAAAATTGAAGAGCACACTTTGTGGAGCCGGGAATAGTTATATCCTAGCTAACCAGTGCTGCCTGGCGTACAAAACCTCGCAAATGCAGGTTTTATAGCAGGGAAAAGAAAGAGATAGAAATTAGCCCAAATGGCCAATAAACTACTAATTTCTGGGCTGAAACCACTCCTCCAGGGACAGATAGTCTGCTCAAAGCTCTGCTCTCTCACAGGTGAACAGAGAAACTTCCTTCTATCCAAGTAAGGTATGGGCAAACACAGGAACTTGTAACACAGCCCTGAATTCAGCACTAACCTGAAAACTGGACTATACTAGCTTAGAAAGGCAGGAAAACAAATATATATGTGAAAGTCTGCTATCATGATATGCTGTGCATGAAAAGTCTGGTGATTATATAAAAAAATATCACTGTGTAAGCAGTGTACAGAGTAGGAGTTATGCAAGTGCCAGTTAATTAACATAACTGCCTAAATTAATTATAGTACCTTTAGTACTTTTAAGTACAGCAAACACAAAACCCAAACACAACTGTTATCAAAGTTCTGTAACAAAGGTAGAGCGAAATCCAGTTACAGCCTGATATTAGAACAGTATCACATTAACCTGTTACGCTACATGCATAAGTCCATAGAATCTTTAAAATGATAAGTTACATGTGGAAGTCTGTGGAAGTCCATGGAAGCAATGAACTCCTGACATATATACAATCAATTATATAGTGCTCCTATGCAACCTAATGACCAGTACTGTATACAACAAGGTCTAGCACTTATCCAGTACTATATGCAGCAATACCTAACATCTATCCAATATTGTATACAGCAAGGCCTAACACCTACCTGGTACCATATGCAGGAAGGTCTAACACTTATCCAATACTGTATAGAGCAAGCTCTAACACATTATCTCCCTTTGTGCTGAATACTCCCACTCCATACACTTGGGTTTTCTAAATAGCAGGTGAAATAGCAAATGGCCAATGTGTTAGGAAAAAAATATTTCTTTACATAAATGTTACACTTGCAGTCAACTATTACCTTTACATCTTAAGTGTCCTAATGTTATAGGATAGAGCCTATAGAACTGATGCTGTACAACATAGAACGTGCTTATATAGTAAAAATGTATCTACAGTCAATGACATGGCTGGCAGGTGATATGTATACAATGTGTGTACAGTAGTAATGTATTTTATGTATGTTTGATAATGTGACAAAGCAGGCAAAAATACATACCTACCCTTCCTAGTACTACCATGGCAACTAAAAGTACTGATAACATGTACAGTGACACTACCTGAAACAGGTATACTCTTCCTGGCACTCTCTGAGGTACCCAAGCCTTCTGTGCAGCTGTGCAGTGTCTAAAATCTGTTTATGGGCTGAGGAGAAGGAAATAGGAGCCCATCAAGCATTTTCATGGCAAACAGTGGCAGTATGAATTTCAAGATAATCCAAGGAATACATACAGTACATAGGTGAGGCCTGCTCCTTCACCTCAGCATCCCATCAGCCAGGAGGTTGAGATTTCTCTTTTTCAAGTTATTGTAATAGCAGCAGCATTGCTTACCATTTCTTGGCAGGCCAGTAGCATGTATGATCCCTTGTACCAGATTGCTCCAGGCCCCCATCTTATATTAAGATCCTCTATAGTCTTCCTCATAGATTCCTGGCCTATATTATTGCAGAAGGAGGTAGAGGAAGTTTTTTATCTCCTCAGAACACTACCTTAGAGCTCTGAACTCTCCCTTAGACACCATAACTTTCACTAGAATACATTCAAGAGAAAAACAGATGAGATTTGGAAATTGCACCCATTTTTGCATGTACCACCTATCGTGTAATGGGTTCAGCTCATTTGCATGAATGTCAGTGGTGCAAAAGTCCAAAACAAATAGTTTATGATAGTGGCTGAATATACTAGCATAAGTTTTGAAATATGGTAGGCCATCTTCTTGGACTATAGTAGTAATGAACTTTGCAATACAGAGACTCCATTGTCAGTATCTGTTGACTGGAATTGCAGATATTCACCAACAGCCATGAAAAAAACTGCACTTGCACACTGCTGCCCACATGTGCCCAGGTGTGTACATGACAACTGTCAGCAAGACAGCTTGAAATGTAGTCAATGTGTACAATACAAACATTGTATAATTCAGAAATCTATGTGTGTTGAGCCCTAGGTTGCATAATTATCTCATCCTGACACTATAATAACCATGAGGGAAACCACTGATACACATCATTCTAAGGGAGAAGCTGTTGATCAGCATTTCCTTCAATGAGCTCAATACATGGTTGCCCTACAACACCGAAGTCCAAACATGTATAGCTTAATATACCAAACCACTGGATTTTAATGCTTGTTTTGTTTTTGTACCAAATCTAAACCTGAAACAAAACTATTAAGGGCTCATAGTAAAACTGAAATGAGAAAAATAACATTTTTTTGCAATTCTTACAGCATGAATTCCATGAATCAGTGGCGGCCATGTCTGCAGTGTGTGCAGCTCCAAACTGTGCTGTTTATATATTTCTGAATCATTCTGACATCTTGATTCACTTTGTTTACATACATGTAGATGGTAGGTGCTTATTTTATAATATTTCTTATTAAGACATCATTCTATGGCCACTGACATATCCTGCACCCAGGTATACTGTTCATCACTTAACCCTCGCAGTATGCATGTCTCTAAATAGCACACATCCTACTCATGGTTGTTCATGACACAAATTCACTTACCAAACTTGACAGAGGATCCATAGCATCCCAGCCAGAGAATCTCCACTTACAGCCTTTGGTGACTCTCACAAAATTATGCCGGAATTCAACCCTCCTCCCAAAAAATTAACTAAAGCAATCATCGCTTCTCATTCCTTGCATAAAACCATTTAAGCCTCTTTCTTCCAATATAAGAATTTATTTTCTTCCTCGGACATTTGTTTTATGCATAAAAAATCTTTAATGTAACCCAAATGCAAATGCTTTATCTCAGATTAAGTTATTTGTCAGTCATATTCTCCTCAATCCTCGGCTGGGGTGCCTTCTGTTCGGAGTCTGCATGTCCTCCCTGTGGTCATGTGGGTTTCCTCCAGGTGCTCCGGTTTCCTCCAACATCCCAAAGACATGCTGTAGGTGGATTAGACAATAAATTGACCTTTGGTGTGAGTACGTGCATGTGTGTGCCTTCTGTGGAAGGTCGGGCGCCATGCTGGCAACTCTACACCGTAAATCTCCACTGCCAATCATGAGCAGACACGTGATCCGCTGTGGTGACCCCTAACTGGGAAAAGCCAAAAGAAGAAGAAGAAGATTATCCTCAGGCTTAATGTCAATCTCAGAATGTATAACCACTGATTTATTTCTCACGTATTAATAGACATTAATAATTCCTTTATAAGTATTGTAAATAGCACACTCTTGATGACACATAATCATTGTACAACTTTCTTCTACTACTTTGAAAATTGTACTTCTGCTTTCAAAACTGCATTATAAATGCCCTGTGTTTTCATGATGAACCATTTGATGCTGGATTTTTCAACTGCGTATTACACACTCTCACGTGCCTTATCATGTATTTTGTCTCAGTTTACCTCTCTTTATATTCTGCTGCACCAATTTATGTTTTTAGTCTTTGTACCTTCTTAGGCTTTGTCTGAAATTGATCCAAATGGATCAGGTCTCCATCTTGTTAAAAATTCACAAATAAATAAAATTCAAAATGCTGTCCACAAAACATGTTTTCTGCATGCCAGCTACAGGTATGAAGTACTAGGTTATGATAGTGATATGTTAAACAGCTGTGCAGAAATATGTAACAACTACAGTGTATTATGGTTCTGAAATGTGTAGCTTCAGTTATTTACAAAGAACACATCTGTCTCTCTGACTATTATACATGCCATAGTACATAACTAATGTCTTGTATAATGTAATGCAGTAGAACACAGTCCTGTTGCGTACCTGGACATTTCACAACAGAATGTGATTGCCTATCCTGCCTTGTATAACATAATGAACACAACTGACCTCTGAGTTGCAGTCAATGTTACCGACGTTCTTCACCTTGAATGCCACCTACTGGATAAATGACTACCGACTTAAGGACAAAGTACCAGCCACAGTTCTAAAGCCTGGCATGCAGTGCATATGTTACAGGCAAGATGTGTGGCAACATGCCTCAGTCCTTACACTGCAGGCTTCATCTGCTCCATTAGTGTACCAGATGGTGACCACAGGATGCTGGAGTTACAGTCAAGCAAAAGTCAGTCTAGCCACAGTCCACCAGATCATGACTGCCATATTCCTCTCCAAGCCCAACTTATTATAGGGTTTAAGGAAAGAAATCTTCCTTGGAAAGGGAGGTATACCTCAAGTGTGTTTGTGTGTGTGTGTGTGTGTGTGTGTGTGTGTGTGTGTGTGTGTGTGTGTGTGTGTGTGTGTGTGTGTGTGTGTGTGTGTGTGTGTGTGTGTGTGTGTTAATGTGGGGTACCAGAAAGATCAAGACTAATGGTGGAATGAAAGTGTCATCTCAACTGGAAAACTAAGGAATCTGGATGTCAAGACTAGAGATGACAAAAAAAACAAAACCAAGAAAAAAAAATACACAATCAGATAATGTTACTGAGGTCCTTCATTCATTCTCTATAACCTACTTTATTTTATTCATGGTGAAAAGGAAACAGTAGCAAAATTAAAGGGCATAAAGCAGAGAATTTCATTCATAGATAATATGTTACTCTACCAAGGATTACGTCACTGGAGTTACTTCTATTTACTCAGGATGATCAGTAAGCTTGTTGAATGTTATTAAAAGTAAAACTAATCAGACTAATGTTAATACTTGCATACTACTAGTTAATAATTGACTCTATGTTTAAGTTATCTAAAGCATGTTCTTGCTATCCAGAACAACTACGTGCTTTTCAAATGTTGTGATTCCAAGTACGGGAACAGCAGCATAACTTATTGTATTGAGCTCTGTGTGTAACTGCTTCTAGGATAAGGCTACCTATGCTGTTTCATAAGCAGAAATTGAACATCACACTAAAATTGGATAGGCCACACTATACATGAATATAATAGCATACCAAAATTTCATTATAAGCTTTAATATGACGATAAAAAGGAGAACACACTCAGTGAAATAAATGCCTCTCCACTCAAACAAATATATTGAAGTAATAAGTAGTAAAAATGTGGCAGAGGCAACCATGCAGCACCTAAATCCAAACATCTTGGTCTGATGAAGCGACTGTGAAAGCGCTTACTGTGTACACCAATAAAGTCTGGATTTTATGTTAACAGTGGAAGTTCGTATTTCAACAGTAAAAGTTCGTATTTAGCTGTTGCATGGTTGCCTCTGCCACATTTTTACTAGCTTTTATATGACAACTCCATTTGTGTAACTCATAAATGCATTAACTGAAAGGATGTAACCATCAACTTGAATCTGGTGGCTGACAAATATGAAATTAAAGCAACCAGCTTTTCATGGTTTCTAGCTAAATTTAACCATTCTTTACTTGCTGGAAGATGAAACACATTAGGAAATAACTGTAACTGCACTTAAAGAGAAAAGAAATCTATTTTGCTTTCATGTTACTGAGCTCTGCATAAGTACTTCTCTTAGAGCTTGAAGGCAATCATTTACTTTCACATGCAGTCAGCCTGAAGACAGTCATATGGCAGAGATAGTTGCAAACATAAAGCAACAGCTTTAATATTTATCTTTAATTTGTTTTTCCTAGTCTCATCTGTTTGGCTCAGAAAGATAGAAAAACAACAAAGCAGTTGGTGCTGTTTTAGAAATGATTCTTTATTATTTTTCAGGTCTGAAATCATTCACTAGTATTTCCAGGGCTGGCACTACTGATCGCAGATGCAAACTATACTGTATGATGGTGTAATTTGTATGCCAACCCAAATATAAATAATGGCAAAGAAGTACACAGATCAACAAGGCATTGAGCACAAGTACAGATACAGTTGTTATCTGAGTTTTCAGGAAAAAAACAGAATTAAAAGGCTGCAAATTTCAATGGGTAAACCCTGCAAACAAAACATTTATGCCTGCTGTGAACACTATCAATGCAGCTATCTGTTTCTTGGATAGATGGCCACTAAAGCAAAATAATTAAAACCCTGTACTTTTCCCTTCTTATGTATCATTTCTTTTGTCCACTCATTCATTCATTCATCCATTTATTTCAAATAATTACTTTAACCTACTAAGCGTTGTGTGGGACAGAATCGACCTCTCCTAGCTAATAATGCTCATAAGGCAGAAAAACAATTATAGATGAGATAACATTCTATCACCCGATGCACAGACACAGACAAATAGACACACCCATTCACACACACTTGCGGGTGCACAAGAACAAGCTCACACACACACACACACACACACACACACAAACACACACACACACAAACACACACACAAAAAAACAGGAATCATCAAAAATCTGGATAAAGGCCTATGAAAAGTAGGTATAACTGGTCAAACATCTGTATGCTGATTAACAGAACATTTGCATAGATAATTATGTAACCCTACCCACTCCAATGGAATTGTGGGATACCAACTTTTGAACGCAAATTGAAGAACAAACAATGTAATACTTCACTTTCATTTAAAGCAGTCTAGTCCAGCTAGCAGCTACTATACTGATCAGTGTGGCAGTAAGTGCCATAAATGGTGGGGGCTTTTCTCAGGTTTTTGCCCTTTCCAAAAGGTGGCGACACAGACTTATAGAGTAGTGTATATAATTCAATTGGTGTTATACCTTACTGACTTCATTTCTTCTTTGTAACCTGATGATTATCTGCATTATGTACATATGCTCCGTGCATCTCTGTTTGCATGCACATTCTGTTGTTGTCTTTTTAACTCAAACATTTTGTTGTTACTGCTCTGAATATATCAGGGACTGAGTTTACAAGTGTTCATGTTATGACCAGTCAGTGCTCTTTAAGTGTAAATAAATTAAATAAACAAATAAACAGGATAAAGTTACCTCACTAATTACAAGCGGTCACCACTAACCAGTACAACTACAATAGTTTTATATTAGCTATGCTCTGTATCTTCAACTTCAGTTTTACCTAAAGACATGTGACGATGAATGAAAAAAATGTGCATGAACATATGCTAGTTTTATTTTATTTATGTTTCTTAAATGGGGTAGAACACTGAACACAAACTAACCAACTTCAGTCTCAGTCCCTTCGCAATTAACAATGAAAACGAATATTGCACCACAGTATAAAAACGGTCAAGGTCTGTATAGAAATGGCAACATTCTGATGATTAGGTGTGCATAACACAACCGCTAAATGTAGAGTTATTCACTGAAAAGTGCATCTCATCACAAAGCAAAGTGACAGATAATTTTCTACTTCACTGGTGTCAATGTTCTGTAAAAGGTACTGGTCTTATCGTTTTAATTAATTAGGCTACTTCGATGTCATTAAAAATTACTATATAACATTTCTCGCTAAACCAGATGTCAGACATATTCATCATTTCCTTACTGGTTAAGGCTTGCTGAGATGATGTTTTGGTGGTTCAGTGATTATGATGTTACACAGCATTTTCCCCTCACTGATTTCTTTTCCCTAATACAATAATGTACCTACAGCGAAAATATTACAGTTATGACAAATATCCCCACCAAACAAAGCTAAACAAATGATATTACTACAGCCACAAGCCAAACAACCTATCAACTGCTAACTATTTTTAAAAATAAATGCAGTAAACTCACAGTTAACCAGCACCCATGGGGATTGGCAGATGCCAGATAACTGTAGTTTCTTGTTGCTTGAGAGTTACTATTAAAAATAGGTCTAATACTGCTAGTTTGCAGGTTGGGGAGAAAATGAATTTAGTCCTACCTTCCTTTTTAAACTCTAAAACTATAAAAATGTAAGGTATGTCTCTTCAGGGGGAAAACAGAAAGTGCAACACATGAAAATTGTACTGTATTTCTTAGATTTCTTTGACGGTTGCTTGAGTTCTGGTTAACTGAGAGTTTACTGTAAAAAAAGTGCGCAGGCTGCAGATGATTGCAGAATCGTTTCTGATTCCTTTGCTGCAGTTTAGACTGGCAATCTTGCATATGTACATACCTGCATTTTTCTTTTTAACTAACCTGGAGATCGAGGAGATAAATGTTCTCATTTTGCAGTGCGGACAGGGGTGGGTAGAAGTTAGACGTTAACTTAACTTGTAGTGTTCACAGCTCCACTACTCTGCTCAATGTTGCTGCTGAAGATTGGTATTTCCAAATTACAGCTAACAGTTCGAGTTGAGATGACTCTCTCCAATGAAGTTGTCCAACAAGCAGTCTGCCTCTCAAAGCTGACGTCATCACACACACCCCTGTACGCTGGCAATGTGTGGTAATGTCAGGGGTCTATATTAGAAGATCAAAAGTTTAGGTGATCGAACACCTAAACATCGATCTTCTAATATTGAAAGCAAAAAATGGCGAACGGCTGAGCCGTTTGCCAGGTTTTGCCATTTCCATACTGTTAAGACATCTCAGAGTTGGTATATTTTGTTAGGGGGGATGTGGGGGGCAAAGCCCCCCACCTTGTTTTTAATGTAAATTTTGCTTTTTTTTTTTAGTGGTCAACGTGCGTATTTCACTGGGGGGTTCGATATTCTTAGGTTCGATATTAGCAGATCAATGTTTAGGTGTTCGATCACCTAAACATTCGATCTTCTAATATAGACCTGATGTCAGCCATTAATTTAAACTTGGAAAAAAAATTGAAAAAAATTGGGAATTAAAGGTGCCACTTGGGAATTTGTGGCACCCCATTATTTTGCCCTCAAAACTAGTAAATACCAAGGTTGAAAGGTATCACACACACACACACACACACACACACACACACACACACACACACACACACACACACACACACACACGCTTGCATAATTTTGGCATGTGAGTGATAACTGGACAAAGCAGCCATGTGGATATGAGTATGATGACTGCAGGCTCTAGATTGATGGTACACCGAACATGATCCAGACCTAAGAAGTAAATACTGTGATGTACCAAAGCTAATCAATACATCCTTGTCACTTTTTCTTTGCAGCCAAGTTCAAACTTAATATATTTAAAAGTAAACAAAGCTAAAATAAATATAATTAGGGAAAAATACATAAATATAATATAAATATATAAAACATGAATAATGCATTGTCATGGCAAATGCACAACGAGTTAAAACACAAGTAAAACAAGCAAACAATATGATAAAGTGTACATTTAATACAACAGGTAGACAAGCATGGAAATAAAACTCTGCACAGGAGCTCAGGGTTCAGCCAATAATATTGTAATGACTGTGATGACACAAAGAAAAAAAAGCCAGAACTGTTTCTTCTGACTTGCATCATACAGGATACTATTTTATAAACCCTCTAACGTGCTCCATGTTCAATGCAGACATTGATACCTAATAATCTTATACTTCTGCCAAATTATGCATGCAGAAATTAGGATACAGTAGAGGACATCTGTCTTGAAATGATAAATAGGAAACGACAGTAGGTCCACATCTATAAAATTCAAGTGTTTTCATTTTCCTTGTGGCAGGCCTTCTGGAGTTTGTTTAGTTGCAAAACTTTATTAAAAAATAATGATGAAGATTAGTATCTTGTGAAAACATTTGAACGTGCTTAGAAATGAACTTCCTAAGTTAGTGAGTCATTTCCCTAGGAACCTGTCATCATACTTCTGAACCGTCCAGATTTTCACAGAATATCCATATTTTTGCCTCATATTTTTCATCTGTTTCTCATAATATTTGCAGTGTTCTGTGTAACATTGAGGACTGAAATCACTAAATAATGACACACATTTGAGTTTCAGACTTTATATCATCAGAAAAGGCATGCCAATACATATCATGCTATTTTAGCAAATTTCTAAGTTTATAAGACCAATATTTAAAATTTGTCCCTACTTTTGGGCCTTTGTTCTGCCATTATTTTAGGCTTTGTCCAGATTTCTTGCACTAAGAGTTTGGAATATCTCTGTTATTGCAATGATGTCTGTCCAGGGTACTACATACAACCTAAGGAGCCCGATATACAACTGGATAAGATTTTTTTTTTAAATTACAATAGGAAATGACTTTTGAATCATGAAAATAGCCTCAACAGTGCTGAGTGAATATACAAATTAAAACATTTTCTATACACTGTGTGCAAAAAAGCTACTAATGTTCAGCATTTACCTTGGTGTGCAGTAGTGAGGCATGCTTACAACTCAGTGCTGTGGTGTTGATTTCCCAAATTACTCAATTCGGCTATTAAGGATACTAAGGACAGGAAGTTTGCGATGAGTGGCAGGCCCATTTTTGCATAGCTCACATATGTATTTGAATCATTGTAGGCCATTTGACCTGGCAGAAAAATGCAAGCATTTCTAAAGCCAACCTTTGCACTTTCAATAGGTCCTCTAGTGTGAGCTGGAAAATTGGAGTAAGCTCACTTATTTTGATATAGTGTTTTTCCCAGCAATGAGATCAAAGGATAAATGCATGCAATTGCATCATGATGAAAGTCAAATGTAATAATGCTGCTCCCTTTACCATTTGTACTGATCTGTACCTATCTGCAAGCCTCCAAATATTTTTGCCATATAGTGATTACATCATGCACAGTCAGATGGCTTTTGTAATCGCTGCCTTAAAAACTGCAATTCTCTAACAGAAAACTCAGTGCAGTACTTTGGTGTTCTCCTTGATGTGATGTAGCTTTTATGACAACCCATTGGCTAATTATCAGTGCTGACATTGTTGATACCGTAGTTGCTCAGACTGCTAAAAGCAAGAGCTGCCTGTAATAATGATGAAGTGTGCTGGTCCACTATAAGCATCAGAATTCATAGAACATGAGACTTTTACTGCTAGCATGTAGCACCAGAGTGGTGAAAAGAACCTTAATACAATAATAATAATAATAATAATAATAATAATAATAATAATAATAATAATAATAATAACAGAAATGCAGGGTCAAATAATCAAATGATAAAGAAATGCGTGTGTGTGTGTGTGTGTGTGTGTGTGTGTGTGTGTGTGTGTGTGTGTGTGTGTGTGTGTGTGTGTGTAAATATATAAATGTATCAAAGAGCACTGAATCAAAAAACAACCATCACAGTGTGACAAAGAAAACTGTCCTACCACTGTACAACAGCCATTCCAAAGCCCGTTTAGGAGTTTGCACTGTTTTCTGCTTTGGCATCTTTTGTTCAATATTGTGACTTGACTCAGGAAAAAATAAATAAAAATGAGATGTTTTGGCAGAAACACATTTATGCACACACACACACACACACACACACACACACACACACACACACACAGCCATATAGATCTAGATGTATAGTATATGTATATATGTATGTATAGGTTTTATATATATATATATATATATATATATATATATATATATATATATATATATATATATATATATGTGTGTGTGTGTGTGTGTGTGTGTGTGTGTGTGTGTGTGTGTGTGTGTGTGTGTGTGTGTGTGTGTAGTGTGTAACTGTACCAGCACTGTGCACTTCTTGCCAGCTTCCCAGGTATGCCTGTTGGCATTGATGCATCTTTGCTATTCTACAAGTGCAAAAATACCCTTCCCATCTCTCCACTGCAGCTAACCTCCCACAACAAATAACATTATTGGCATTATGACAGATACTAGTGACACTTAGTATCAATATATAGGTTCACTTTATATTCTTGAAATACTGAAATATCGAATTTCAGTATCTTGAGATATAATGGCGAAAGCCGAATTCCGTGATAGACCACATAACCGAATCTGGAAATATCGAATTAGCGGTTACAGTGGTGCACTGTGTTACTGGATAGCTGTAGATTTAGGTAAGTGTTTATATTTTAAGGGCTTTGTGTAGGGATTTTATTGTATTTATTATATTTTTTGATGCATGGGACCATTTTACATGTAATTCTGAGGGTGTTATGTATGCTCTCAGATGCTCCTGTAATCAATTTTATATTGGGGAGACAAAGAGGTCATTCAAAGTTAGATTGATGGAACATGCAAGGGATATCAGTATTAAAAAAGAAGAAAGTTCTGTTGCAATGCATTTTGAGAAACTTCATCAAGGCAGTAATGAGGGGTTAAAAGGAATGGTGTTAGAGAAAATTAATGTACCCTAATTTGATGTAAATAATTTTAAGAAACAGTTACTATCTAAAGAAGCTGTTTATATTTTAAAGTTTGGCACTTTATACCCTCATGGGTTAAATGAAGAATTGAACTAGAGAGTATTCATTTAGTTTCTTTATTGTTTTATTGCATTGTCTAATTTTTTATTTTTTTAAGTGGATAATTAATTAATCAATTATTGCTTGTTGTTATTTGGTTCTTTACTCCTTGAAGGTTACGGCCGAGATGTCAGAGGGAAAGAGCTTGATATATTAAAACTATTGGATCACTGACTGGTTGTCCATCCATTGGTGCCAGCAACTCTGACCCTGTGGGTTCTGTCTCACAGCCAGTTTTGCACCATCATTGTGATGTGTATGGTTTATAATTTAAGCTGATTTTTTTTTTGATATACCGTGGTGGGGTATTATGCCGCCTTAGGCAGATCGAGGGAGGTAGTGTATGGACTGCCTTTCCCTCATCAATGGCTTTGGTGACTGTTTGAAAAAAGTAAACAGCTGTCCTAGCTGTGTGTCTGTAGGATCAGTAATCTTCACATCATTTTGAAATCTTCACATCATTTTCAAATGTCTTGTTCTTTGGTGTTTGGTAGCTGCTGTTGTGTTCAGTGACCTTCTACCTTTCAGCTCAGTGTGAACCAACAGAATTCATCTCAAAGGCAGGGCCTAAATACCAGAAGGTACAACGTGAAGCAGCTTAAAAAAAGCTGACAAAGACCCATTAGTCCTCAGCCAACTTTAACCAGCCAGCAACCAATCAACAACAATACTCTCACTAAGGTGAAGAAAGGTTTCTGCTAATTCTAGATGGCCTGGGACATTTGCTCAGAGCAAACAACCACTGCAAACAAACAGGTCCAGTGACAGCAAATGTAAACTGGCACTATGCTACAGCTACTAGCTACAGTATTTTTGGCAGAAAACAGTACAGACATCTTTATCACTAAATGGCAGTTTTAAACAGATAAAGGAGCAAGGATACTCTAGAGAATGTTTTTAACTGCAAACAAATCAGTTATATTATGCACTCCTTGGCAGGAAATCAGAACAATCAAACAGATGCTTAACAAATAGAGAACCTTTCCAGTTAATACCATTCACACAGTGAAACTAGCTTAAGAAAGCTTTACAAACAGTGTGACATATTTCTAAAATTGAAAAAATATTTTGAGCTCTCTCTGCTTACTGCTTGCTGCTTCTTGCTGTGGGATGGATCTGAAGTGTTCTTAAGACACTCAGTCTTGCTGGCTAGATTCTGCTAAAATTCAAAGTCTGGTTATATTTGCATTCACAGTCTGTTGCATACAGAAACTTGCAGAATATACACTGATGAGAGAATATACTTTGCAGCATCAACTTTAGAGAGCAGTAACAAATAACTTTTTATAATAAACCAAACGGAAACACGTTGCAGGCTTAAAGTACTGTTCCAACTTTACTTCTCATATAGTACAGATGATGTGAGAGATATAACATTTACCTTAGGACTTGTGTCCCTATCATACCTCTAACATAGCTGGATTTATACAGCTCTTTATATACACTTTTTAGTCATGCATAAACATATTTTTGAGGAAACACATTGTTCTGTATTCTATTTTGGAGAATTGCTTATCCTGTAGAAACAATACTAAGCTTCCTTGTTTAACAATGTCTTGTAAGAAACCAGCTTTTCTGACAGTGTGAATATCCTGTAACAGTGTCCTGATGTCCATGTAGAAAAACATATTTTTGAGAAAACACATGAAATCAGCTTTTCTGACAGTGTGACCATCCTGTATTTTATTTGGATCTTTGTATAAAAAAAAATCTGTTCTTGTGCCATATCCTGTTTTTCATGCAGAAAAACATATTTTTGAGAAAACACATTGTCACAGTGTCATAAACATATCCTGTTGTTTTAGGAAACATATTGTGTCCATTTTTTATATGCAGAATAACATGTCAGTGTTCTTTAAAAGCAGATTTTGCATTTTTGCTCTTGCATACATCCTGTTTCTGAGTCTGTAAGGGAAAAATGTCCATTCTTTAAAAGCAGATTTTGTATTTTTGCTCTTGCATACATCCTGTTTGAGTCTGTAAGGGAAGAATGTCCATTCAGCAGATTCCTTTTCCAAGCCATGGTCATTTAGTATGACTGCTGATCACATATTACTAAACTTTGTTTCTGCATTTAAGCAAGCCTTTTCTTTCAGCATATTTACAACATAATTAATTTCAGATTTATATTCATAAAATCTAACAATTCCCTCTGTTTTTAAACATACTCAAAACATTTTATATAGAAAACACAAGAAACAAACCTTTAGTTTGATACAACAAATCAAAATGCAATTTTACATAGTTAATACAATGATATTAAGTATTACTACCAAAACTGAATGTATTTAACATCTTTTTCTTTTGCAGACCATTCTGTGAAAATATTTTATCAGTTATGAGCTGTGTCTGCTTTAGTTTAACTTGATCAATTTATTCTTTTGCAATCACAGAATTTAGTTTATGACTTAGAATTGTTTCATTAACTCTTTGCAACTGTTGAATTAACTATAAGAGACAGTAACCATGTGCTACTGCAAGCATTTATACACTACTGAAAACACACAGTTTCAATGTCATTTTAACCATAACATTGTGGTCATGTCTTTGAACTGCCCATTAACATCTTGATAAAGTACTGAACTGGGCTTAGATAATAAATATTTGAAAGCAATTATTTTACTGGGGTAAAACCAATGATATTACAACTTGACAAATTACTTTTGAACTTATTACGATGTATCCTGTACAGTATGTATTTACACAGACTGTTTGCTATTTATGCATTTCAATCTAGTAGGTATCCTGGACCCATTGTTTCTTTAAATATTTTTTTACACCTTTCATTACTAGACATTAATTTCATTTGTACTGAATTCTTCTGCATTTGTACATACAAAGACTATCATTTGTACTGAAATTTTCTACATTTGTACATACAAAGACTATCATTTGTACTGAAATTTTCTACATTTGTACATACAAAGACTGTAAAGTACATTTAGTCTAATCTTACAAATTTAATAACATTAATATTAAGCAAAATCTTGGAAAATGTTTATGTCTCTTTAGAAATATCTAGTGGAATTGATACCAAATTCATATGTCCTGTTATTTTAAACTACATACTCAGCAATTAGAAACATTGATGCTTTTTTATACCAACATTGTTTTGCCAAAAACTTATTAAAAATAGTGACCATTCTTGCTATTAGAAACATTTATGCATTTTGCATATCTTTATTCTGTCTTGTATAGCTTTATCAATTTTAAGCCATCTCTTGTTTTTTAAACTATCTCTTGTATAGCTTTACAGTTTAACAGGTTGTAAATACAATTTAATACTAAACAATACAATAATAACCATTATGATAGCTATTAACAACTTGTAAAATATATTATCCTGTCAGTTTTAATCCAGTTTACCAGTATTTCTAATACACTAATACCTGTTTTTCCCCTATAAAAGAGTATTGTCAAGAAGGAATGAGATATTTTTACCTGTAGCTTTATTTTAGACCCTTATTATTTATTTTTATGTAGCTTTATTTCAGACCCTTGTTGTTTATTTTTCTGTAGCTTTATTTCAGACCCGTGTTGTTTATTTTTTCTGTAGCTTTATTTCAGACCCTTGTTGTTTATTTTTCTGTAGCTTTATTTCAGACCCTTGTTGTTTATTTTTTCTGTGGCTTTATTTCAGACCCTTGTGCAGTACTGCTTATACAGTCAGTGTAAAACTGAGAAAGTACCCCTCCCCCTGTAGTACTTCAGCACTGTTTACCTGCCCTATGCTGTGAGAATAGAATGTATGTCAGCCCAACACTTTGGCCATACATTTACGTTATTTGGTTACTAATAAACTATGGACTTTTATCTGATTTGTTCATTAGTAGGTATTTACACCCTCCTGCACAATTGATTTGAACTGTATATATACTATAGCCCATTTGCTGGCTGTACTTGATGCCTATGCACAATTGTGGCATTTTATGACAATTACTAAATAGTGTTGCCTGTAAACATTTTAACAATTATGTTTTAATAACAATGATGCTTTAGAAAAACTCAAGCTACTTATCTGGCAATCAGTCTTGTTGTTTATCTTATCTTTCCAGCATTTCCTGTAACTATTCATTCAGTCTAGGAAGGTCTGAGCTTACATTTCATTCTCTGTAAACTATAGTTAATTCTTTTGGCATTTTTCCTTTAAAATGATTGTGATTTGCATAACTATGCATTTATACAACATAAATAGACATCATTTTACAATTACCTTACATGGATTTCAGTATTTTTTTTTATTTATTTAACTATTTAAATATTTAACTGTCCTGCCATTAATTTTACAAAAACTGTTTGACTAATACCATCTGTGATTTTCTTTTTTAAAATTCAGAACTTTAACTGTTTGGTGTTACTATATAATTATAAACAAATTGTAAAAAACAAAATAGATATTAGTTTAACCAACATATTTATATTTATATTATTTATATTTGCTGTTGTCTGCCTGTTATTCTTGTGTATTGTAACAGATGTACTCTAGATGAAAAGAACACACATGCATGTCTGTCTTGTATATGTATATCTTTATACAAGCATGTCATGTCTTGTGACTTTAAATTTTTACTCATCTATTTTTATTTAATTTATATATTATAATACACTAGAACAGTTTTGTTTACCTTTTGACTATGCTAATGAATGGCATTCATATGCTTTACTTTACTGTAGTACTGATGGATGTTGTGCTTTAACTGAATGAAAGTAAAACATTTAAGAATGATTTGTCCAGACATCAGATCCTACCATCCTACCATGTATGTTTAACCATTTTCAAAACATAAACATATTATAAAATATATTTCTTTTGCAAAGATTAGCTGTGTATGCAGGAAGTTCCCAGTCTCTGTCAGTTCAGCTAATTTATTTCCTTTATCCTGCAACTGCTGTTGAAGAATTTCCTTATAGTCTGTTTGATATGTCTCAGGAGCCTGTTCTGCTGAATCTGAAACTCCTAAGCACTTTTGAAAAGATGTATGTATAACTTGTCTAAGCTTCCTGAACTCATTGTGTCTGTCTTTTAGAAGTTTACTACATTCCTTTGTAACAAAATGTACTAGGGGTTTTATCAGTAAATGATTTGACTCACATGTGGTGACAGGACATAACTGTTCAACATCAGAATGTAATGGAAACACTTTACCCTTAGTTAATTCTTCAGATCTGTCTTTACAGTCTATTTTTTTAGCAATATGATGCAATATTATTTTATGGCATAATACACAAAATGCAGTTTTTGTTGAAGCACACAATAAACATTTGTCATTTTTCACATGGTTTTCTTTGAGATACCAGTCAAATATTGTAATACATTTGCATAATGCCTTACTATCAACCTGCCCTACTAAGGTTTTACATTTACTAATGTGCTGTGTATACCAACATAGCAATTTTTTACATTTGCTTAAATTATGCATGAAAATATCCATACTGTCAAATCTAATATCCAGACTGTCTAATATCCAAACTGTCGAATAGCAACCATACTAAAAAATGTGATGTAGAAAAAAAGTCTTACCAGTGAGCAAGAAAACAGGTGATCAGGCTGTTGTTGCAGATGGCTGGAAATTTTTCAAAGTCACTTGAGAAGCTGGGAAAGCACAACAGGCAGTCAACTATTGGGCTAGTGGATATCCCCCTTTTCTTGAAGAATTTATGGCACTGCAAATTTCTTGAACTAGTCTCACTCCGGATTGTAGACGTCTATAACACTTTACTACTGCAAGCTGCATAAACTGGAATACTTCTGTTTAGGATTTACACATACGTACAAATGTTAGTTATTGCAATTTGACTGAAGTGACCCTCTGCAGGGCTTACAATCACTCCTCCTGTGTTTGAATGCAGATTGTAGGTTCAAATGCAGGCTAGCTTGCCATTGAAAAAATTATATGGAGCTAGTCACTCAGCTGCCTCGCCATTGAAAAAATATTTTGAGATTTACTTGCTTACTGCTTGGTGTGATGGATTTGCAGTGTTCTTAAGACACTCAGTCTTGCTGGCTAGATTCTGCTAAAATTCAAAGTCTGGTTATATTTGCATTCACAGTCTGTTGCATACAGAAACTTGCAGAATATACACTGATGAGAGAATATACTTTGCAGCATCAACTTTAGAGAGCAGTAACAAATAACTTTTTATAATAAACTAAATGGAAACACGTTGCAGGCTTAAAGTACTGTTCCAACTTTACTTCTCATATAGTACAGATGATGTGAGAGATATAACATTTACCTTAGGACTTGTGTCCCTATCATACCTCTAACATAGCTGGATTTATACAGCTCTTTATATACACTTTTTAGTCATGCATAAACATATTTTTGAGGAAACACATTGTTCTGTATTCTATTTTGGAGAATTGCTTATCCTGTAGAAACAATACTAAGCTTCCTTGTTTAACAATGTCTTGTAAGAAACCAGCTTTTCTGACAGTGTGAATATCCTGTAACAGTGTCCTGATGTCCATGTAGAAAAACATATTTTTGAGAAAACACATTGTCAGAGATCAGCTTTTCTGACAGTGTGAACATCCTGTATTTTATTTGGATCTTTGTATAAAAAAACATCTGTTCTTGTGCCATATCCTGTTTTTCATGCAGAAAAACATATTTTTGAGAAAACACATTGTCACAGTGTCATAAACATATCCTGTTGTTTTAGGAAACATATTGTGTCCATTTTTTATATGCAGAATAACATGTCCATGTTCTTTAAAAGCAGATTTTGCATTTTTGCTCTTGCATACATCCTGTTTCTGTGTCTGTAAGGGAAAAATGTCCATTTTTTAAAAGCAGATTTTGTATTTTTGCTCTTGCATACATCCTGTTTGAGTCTGTAAGGGAAGAATGTCCATTCAGCAGATTCCTTTTCCAAGCCATGGTCATTTAGTATGACTGCTGATCACATATTACTAAACTTTGTTTCTGCATTTAAGCAAGCCTTTTCTTTCAGCATATTTACAACATAATTAATTTCAGATTTGTATTCATAAAATCTAACAAAAATGAAATAAAAAATTATTTATCTCTATTCAATGTCATTATTGCACAAGTTTTTTAAAGTGTTACTAGTGTACACAGTCTACCTGAAGCATTAATTGTAAGATAGATAAATATGTCCACTTTCAAACTATCCTCATTTTTTTCTAATCATAGACAATGATTTATTATCATACATAAATTGTCCTGGATTGACAGCTGTGGGTCCGCCATTATAGTCTACTAAGTAGAGCATGACAATCTCCCATGTACCAGAAGTGATTATTCCTTCATAGCAGACCACTACTTATTGACAAACTACTGTTCATTTTTGTATTATTTTCCATGGGAACTGGACAAATGAGCATTACTTTATCATTTCCTTATCACTTGAGCTTGAACTTTCAATCTTCTTTTTTATAGATCATTGCCACATAACCTGCATTACTGTGCAATTTGTTTAAAATGATATTTTCTGAGCAAACTACATATGTTGCAAGGAGTGTTTCATACTTAATGACACATTTGCAATGAGTATTCAGAAAGTATTTGTCCAGAAATGTTGCTGTCAAAGTTATACATTTAAGTTTAACCTGGTATATACATCTTTATGAATCTACTAAAGTCTAACATTTTTACATCACATCTGCAAAATGTAATCAATGGGACATCGGATTATAAGAATGTGCTATTCTTGTACATTTCCTTCACAAAATATGATTCTGAAGTGGATACATGAAAATTATGTAGCAACTGTAAAATTAATCCTACCTACTGAAAGGCTCCGAACAAGTCGCTTAATAAGACCTTGCTCCATATTTTCTCCAAAAAGAGGACAGTTATGTCCAATTGGTTTACCAGGTCAACAAACAGGTAAAAAGAAAGAAAGACAGAAAAAATGAAAGCAACAAAAATAAATAAAAGGACTACTATCAACCATACAAAGGCAACTCATATGTCACGTAACAGCCATAAAATGAATATGCTGAAACCTCAATCTAAAACTATTACTGAATGGCAGTAACAATCTGCATTTCATTTGGCATTAATTTACTCTAAAATGTAACAATTTTTCATCAAGTTTGCTAAATGTCATTTATGGAACATCATGTAAAAAAACTGCTGCATGGTCTTTGTAGCTTTTCATCCCACTGTAACTGTGAAAACATCTTCTGAAACATAATTTCACAAAGGCTTTTAAAACCTCATGGTGTATAGCCTTACAATTATATTCTGAAAGCTTTGCCCAGATTATGTAGGGTTATTCCCTTCCAGCTTCTAAATTCATTGCCAGAATTTATTGTTTAGGTCCATCAAGTCCTGCTTATTAAATTCATGTTCATTTCTTGGTGTACAACGCCACACCCACTTCCTGAATTCATTATAATTGTAATTATCTATGCTCATCACCTCACTCTTCTCTGAACTTCATGTTCAGTGGTCACTGCCCAAGATCATTCTTGCATGCCAACTCTGGAATTTACATTCAGGGATCATTCTCCAGGGTCACCTACTTACTACCTCCTCCTGAATTGTTGTTAAGTGATCAAAACATTTTTCTGTATTAACCACTTAATCACTGCTATTTGATATATACTTCTGTTACCAGTTTTGAAAGGATTTAGTGTTTTAAGAAATGTAATAAAGCTGAACTTACAATTGTAAGTAGTTAGTAATTGTTCTTTGAAATTAACAGTTGTAAAATGTGGTGTCATTTTTTTAGTTTACTCATTCCCAGCTTTTATGTTTTTTTCTTGCTGTACATGTCACTTTCTTATGTGCATTCTAGTTGTTTCTGATCATCAAAAGTTATACTATTTGAAGGCATGTTCTAAATTCTTTCTGCACACATCCTTGCCTTTCTATGAGTAATTGTTGCCTGAATCATGTATGAAAAGGGGACTATAAGGATTATTCCATTTACAAATCTGTCAGATCGTTAAACAGAAAAAAAAACTTTGTTCAACAGTCAAGCGAGTTAAAGCTGAAGTGTATACACATCACCTTGTAACTTGCTACTGGCATTCATTCTAGGAGGGAAGCATACAAAATCTCACACTTGAGCACATTAGATAGAGTCTGCAAATCATATCCTGCCTGCTTCGTGACTGTCTTAAATTAAATCGCAATTGTGCAGCAAGAAGTCAGTTAGGCTCTTGAAACTTTGTGATTCTTTGAAAGTTTAGTTGTGTCTTAGTCTTCTCTTCATTTGTGACCCCATTATGTTCTTATAGCCTGATTGGGATCCCACTGCTTTCTGTTTGCTGGAACTAAAAACTCTCTTATGTCTCTAAGCTTTGTGTAAGCATATACGCTTAAAGATGGTTAATTAAAAAATAACAGCAATGAAATATATAATGTGGTTGGGGAGGAAGCAATACCTGTAAATGGAAATTTAAAATGATCATGTCTGTGAAAAACTGATAAAAGTTATGAATTTTAAGTTACACATATTCTTTGTTCATAGGGGACTGTTTGTTAATGCTTCATCTATCACATACTTCATGCTTGGTTTGTTCTATCGCTGTCTCGCTTACACTCCCATCAGTCGACATTCTCCATTAGTACAGATCAACATTCATTTCTGAGAAATCCTTTTTTTGTTTCTTCAGAAGGCAGTGAGAAAGACATTATATACTCCTGGTGATGTCCCAGAATCAATATTTTCTAGGCACTTAATGTAGTACAATGAATTTATTTGACTGTTAATGTAGAGGACTAAAGCTTTGAGCTTTTAAGGAGCTCTTTCTTATGTATAGTAGTTCATTCATTTCATCTCCTTCTACCTATTGTATGAGTCTAAGCAAGTCACTTAACCAATGTTCCCTATTTGCCCCAAAAAGAGGAACGTTTTGTCCAATAGGCTTATCAGGTTAACAAATAGGTACAAAAATAAAAGGATTGCTATCAGATATAAGGGTGCAATTAGACAAAAACTCTGCTAGCTAGAAAGAGGTATTTTCAGATCAAAAAATAAACAAATACTAAAATGAGCAATGTTTTCAACTTCAGATGTACTCTTCTTAAAATTTACAAGTAAGACAAGGACACAACTCAAAATTAAAACATCCAGGTTCATTTATGTAGTTAATCACATAAATGAACATCAGTCTTCAGGAAAGGGATATAGGAGGGGGTTAGTCGGATAAGAAAAACAGATTTTGATGATTATTGTTGAACTCCTTTCTTGAAATTACTAGTAGAGTTTCAGATAAGTTGGTATCCCAAGAAATACATGTGAAATGTATTGCTTCACACCCTTGTTTGGGACATACATTGTTGTGCGCAACCCATGACATCATCTTTTTGGTAAATGAATTTGCAACTTGCATCTTGAAATAAAGATTATGTTCTTGAGCTCATAGTGAGTGGGCCATAGATGAAACTTTATCTTCTTATTTTAGAAGTGCAGCTTTTAATTCTGTATTTCTTTTGGACAGTACAGACATATGCAATGTACAGGTTCATCACCTGATTTAGGAAAGACTAATATATGCCCTGTAATCCATAGGAATAAATCAGAAAAAAAGGAGCTTTCTACCTTTAGCAGACCAGCTCATCAGTCTATAACAGTGGGACATGTACAAAATACAGATGTACCATTTCATGTATTCTACAGATAAAGAAGAGGACATTGTTTCAATGGGAAATGTAAGGTAAAGCTTACGACTTAGCAAACTGCAGTGGCAATGCTAACTTGACCAAGTTTTTAAGTATCATGGACAGCAATGATGGTATAATTCAAAACTAGCTCCTTGGCACACTGTAGGAGCAACACAGACTTGACAATACATATATCATGGATATATGCGATTATGGCATTCGAATGTAGATACCAACATTTGTAACTGGCAGGCTCAAATCAGTAATAAAACAATAGCAAAAAAAGAGGAACATAATTTTCATGGCAGAACAGAACATCTCCCTTTTATTTATCGATTTATTTATTTTTTGCATTTGCTTACTAGGGAAAACTGACTGGTCAAAATGTACCCCTTTTCAGTGGTGGTCCAGTGAGAAAAGCTGCAAAATGGTTCAAGAAAAAAACATGCATACTATGAATATATACAATGAATACAAAACATACTTAAATCTAGCACATAGATTTAGGTATTTACAACTTTCCAGACACCAATCAATATAGTATAGCATTCAAGCAAAATATTTTTGTACAAAAATATTGCCTAACAAGGTGAGGTAATGGTATAATTGAAAGAACAGGTTTTATATGTTATAGAAATAATATACATTTCAAGAGAGGTGTTGGGTGGCTTGGAGAAATGAAGAGGATGCAAATGTAAAGTATGCTGGACAAAGGAGTCAATACAGAGAGATCAGCTGCTGTTAAGGAAGAGGAGATGTAGAGAATGGATAGCAGGTAGGGTAGTGGAGTAATGTGAGAAAGGGAGAGTTTTCTTTGTAGTGTGGGGTAAGATAGCAATTTTAGTTAGGGATGAAAAGATAGGTAAGAGGAGAACTATAGCTCATGAGAATATTGTGGATATCAGCTAGGGAGGAGAGAGCATATGCAAAGCCATGTGAACATGTATCTGTTATATACATTTTAAGATGTGTTTTGAAGCAGCATTGATTTTCTATTTGTCTAATTGAAAGTAGAATAGAGTGCCGTACTTTGAGTACAGAGTTGGAGTGCTATCTATTTTGTAAGATTTTTACCAACTATGAGGCATTTGTCTATGGAGCAAAGTTGTCTGTTTAGGCAGCAACTCTGAAAAGTGTGGCATATTGCTGGAAATTTATTTGGTTGAGTAGGATTCTAAGGGCTACTAGAAGATGTATGAAAGTAAGGTAGTGGTGTAATTCTAGCCTAGTTGCTTCAATACTGAACATTGGTGTGATCTTTTAAATTTGTCTGTTGTACGTTTTGGAAATTTATTGTAAAGTTGTTCAAGTTTTGATAGCTTTTGTAGTTTCTAAGTTTGTAAACATGGGGGCTGCATAAATGAGACTGAGGAGTAAGTAGGCTGATGGTGTGCTTTTTAATTAATTTGTCAGTGAAGAAAGGTTTGACTCTGTACAAGTCTATTTTTTGTGCTTTTTTATTGTGGCTTGAAAGTGAATACCAAATTTTAGCTTTTTGTCAATCATAACATCTAGCAATTTTGTGTAATCGATATGTAACAAAGTGTGACATCATCAAAGCTTATTTCCATATCTCATATTAAAAAATGTTTCTATTTAGCCAATATTTTGTATACTAACTCTATTTTTAACCATCACAGCTTTTTAGGGTGGTTGCTCCCATAATCCAATGCCACTTTTGGGAAATGTTTTATTCTCATATCCCTCCCAAGTCATTCAGTTTGTATCTGCAGATTACATTATGTGTATCATTATTCTGTTTCTAGAAATAGACACAACATGTTAGAAATCTGTCTACACAAATATAGATTGCTTTCTCTTACTGATACTCATTCATGTGCATTCTAGTATTCAACCATACTTTATTGTTACTTTGTCAAGATGTTTTCTTAACTTTTAACATAACTTCATCCAGTTAACACTACTAAAGCAGTGTATATATATATATATATATATATATATATATATATATATATATATATATATATAAAATTTGGAGCTGTCCAAAATTTCAGCTATAGAAGAAGCTATATACAAATGTATAGCTGAAATTCTAAGTAGTATTCAGCTCAGCTAAGCAGAATTGCACACTGCTAAGCACTGTTCAGCATTTGCCACCTTAAGCATTGCTCAGCTCAGCTTAGCAGGTTTGCGCACTGCTCAGCTTGGCTCAGCATTTTTGAAAATTGTCCAATGACGGCAAAGGGTGGGAATATGGCCTTATTTAAACCACACAGCCAAACAAAACATTTGGGAAAATACTCTATTGCCACTCAGTTGCAAAACATTGGAACACACTCCCTTTAGCCCTTAGACTGCTTAAAGGCAATAAATGCCTTCAAGAAACAGCTGAAATCTTTTCCCTATCAAATTGGATCTGTTCATGCTCTAAACTAATACCCAAGAAACTTTCAGGGATAATGTAACTTAACTGTATCACTTCTAGCTCTCTCTCTTACTACTACCTACACATTTTTTTCATCATATTCCATACTAGTTCGCTCATGTTACACTCATTTCCCATAATCCCTTATTACTGTTCTTTAATTTATTTATTAACTTTCAAAGTTCACACAACTTTATCTGTATATTTACTTACTTCAGGCCTAGTACCTTGGTTCAGCAATGTATTGACCTTAGTCTTACCATATTTCTGCTTAGTTTCTTGCCATACTATGTGAAAATGTCCATATATGTATTGTATTGTTTTTCTATCCATTCTATACATTCTTTTATTGCATGTTATGTAATTACTTCAGAAGTATATATACTTAAAATGTGATCTGTGTTTATCTTTTTTCTTACTATTTGTTTACTTAAACTTTTTTTGGAGCTTTTCACCTTGGGTCTCTGCTGAAAAAGGGCTTCTAAGAACCCAGACAGACTAACCCAGTTAAAAAATGTAAAAATAAATAAAATAAATAAATACTGGCAGGAAAGTGATGAGGTTAAAACTACCAACATAGTTGCAACAAAACCCAAATTAAAGGTCATGCTGCTAAATGCTAAGTGTCTAAATGTGAAACTGCACTCATTGCAAACAGTCTTAACCATGGAAAATGCTGACATCTGCGCAGTCACAGAAACCTGGTTCAAAGGTGTGGAGAGCACCACAGCCATACCTGGTTACTCATCCTATCATACATTCAGATCCCAAACTGTGGGTAGTAAAGCCAAAGCAGGTGGAGTTTTAATATATATTAGGGGCACACACACACACACACACACACACACACACACACACACACACACACACACACACCTCCATGCTGGCCAAACAGTATGATGCACAGGAGACACTTCAGGTGCAATTAACCATGAACAAGACCCTTATACAAATCATAGCTAGCTACCAGCCCCCAAATTTGACCCAAGATACCCAAACTGCCTATCTAGACCTGATTGAATCTATCCAGATTCAACCCTTTAACCTGATCCTGGGTGACTTTGACTACCCAAACATAGACTGGAAGTACTACTCATGCCAGAACACAAATGCCAAGAGATTCCTCAATTTTATCAGTGCAAATGCTTTGGATCAGCTAGTTGATACCCTCACAAGAGGAGATAATATCTTGGACTCGGTATTATTCAACATGAGTAATCACTGCAGCATCCCTGCAGTATCATCCTCCCTTGCAAGATCAGACCATAAAGTGGTCATGTTTGAAGTTAACATCTCCCATGACCCCCTCTAGCTAGGGTTGAGCAAAAAAACTTTTTAAAAGCTGATTGCAGCCTCCTAAGGGATGGCATAAATAGCTTCATAGGCCCCTCTCACTCTCTAGGAACTGGCAGTATCCAAAACTATACCAAATGACTATACAAACATTTAGATAGATGCATGGAGTCAGGAATAACTGACAGGACTAAATAATTCTCCACAAGGAAGAGTAAACCTGTCTGGTGTACATCTGCAATAAAGAAACTCTATAACAAAAGAAAAAAAGTGCTGCCCAGCACCAAGAAAGAGCAGGTGCCCAATTAGAAGCAATCTCTCCTTAGCCTAAACAAGCATATAAGAGCACTAGTGAAATCCTCTAAAGCAAACTTCTAGTCCAGATTGGCCACATCTACTAAAGACGATCATAAGGCCTTCTTCACAAATGTCCATAATTTCAAAGGTAGCACCCAGATCTGTTTAGAACTGGTGGTCAAGGATATCACATATACAAATGCAATAGATATAGCAAACCTGCTGGCTGACAGATTCAGTGAAAATTTCACCCCTCTGTCCCCCCATTAGTAAATCAGGACATTCCTGGTACCTGCTGCCTTCCCCTTATATCTAGGGATCAGGTCATCATTGCTCTCTCAAAGGCAAAATATACAGCCTCCATGGGACACAATAACATCCCAGGCTGCATCCTACATGAACTCAGGAACTTACAGCAGCATTAGGTGCCCTATTCAACCAAAGCCTGACTACCAGCTTTGTCCCACATGAGTGGAGGACAGTGACTGTTATCCCTTTACACAAAGATGGAGCATCCACCGATCTAGGAAATTATAGACCCATCAGCCTAACTAGCTTGATCTGCAAGGCTATGGAATGGATTATCATGGACCTCATTAACAAGGACTTTGTCAACCTTTAAACACTCGATCCCGCACAGTTTGGCTTCATGAAGGGGTGGTCATGTCTGTTACATTTGGTCAATGTTTTTGAGACAGTCACCAAAGTCATGGATGAGGGGAAGACAGTGCACACCACCTACATTGACCTGGCCAAAGCCTTTGACACTATTCCTCACTCGGGCATAATAGATAAACTCTCTCAACTAGGCATAAATCTGTATGTTACCAGATGGGTAGGTAACTGGCTCACTGATAGAACCCACCTAGTCAAAATAGAGAAAGCCACCTCAAGCAGGAGACCCATAACAAGTGGAATAACCCACAGTTTGTTCTTGGGGCCTCTGTTATGTGGTATATACTTTTCTGAGGTGGAGGCTAAAACCAGTGGGCTATGGCTGACCAAGCTTGCAGATAACTGCAAGCTGGGAGCTGTCATCGCTTCCCCTAGTGATGTGAACATCCTCCAAGAAGGTCTCACCGAAACAAATGACTGATGTCAGAAACAAGGGCTCAAGCTGAATACAAAAGAATGCGTCATCATCCCCTTTGGGGAGAGTGATGTCCCCACAAATTATCACATTAATAACAATGTCCTAAGCATGCAGTCAGATGTGAGGGATTTGGGAACCCAGATTGATAGCAACCTGACTTTTGACCACCATGTTGCTTCCACTGAATGGAAAGCTTCCTACATAGCCCACCTCATAAGTAAGGGTATCTCATCCATGTGCAAGGAGGTAATATCATCCCTGTATCCTTCCCTTATAAGGTCCATTATTGAGTACAACACTCCATTTGGTATGTACCTTACACAAGCACATGCAGCAGCTGTAGAAACCACAGAGTTTCATCACCAGGAGAATCCAGGCCCTCAAAAATCTACCATACACATATAGTCTAAAAGGCATATGCCACCACTCTGTGGCATACAGAGTCCTCAGAGGTGACCTCTGTCTAGCATACAAGGCCATGTCTGACCCAGCCCTGATGAAGTTGCTGCATATCCGTAAAACAAACTAAACTCACCCAACCAGCATACAAGGCCTTAACCTGGTCTGTAACATGAATAGAACTTGTTTGTGGAATAGGTTGGTGTCCCAAAGATGTGGTTGACTGTGGAATAGAGTCTCTCTCCATGTCATGCAGAGTATATTTCTAGGCCTCTTTAAGAGAAATCTGGATGACTGGATGGGAAACAGAACATACACCCCTGGGATCCCACCTGTGTCCCTACTGGACAGGGGAAACAGGTGCTGACTTTGAAGGAACATGGGCAAAAGACTTGGCTAGGCCTATAAGGGCCTCCGGACCAATAGCCTAGTATCATCCTATGAACCTATGAACCTATTACCTTAGATGTTTACTGTAATTATTTCAGACTGTCCTGCAGTGTTGTCTGAAATTATTCCCTGTGAGTCTGAACACTGTAGTTACTGTATTGACTGAGTATTGACTTGTTCCTTTATTAGTTATTATTAAATATAGGTAAACCTTGTAATGGTGTCTGGTCAGTATAGAACTAAGTAGGCTCTTAGAGTACTTACATGTGTATTCAGTGACACTGTAAAGCCCACACCAATAGGCTCAGTCTTGTTCACACTTACCAGTTGGCTAAATGGCACATCACACAGTAGGATTCAGCACCCTTTGTTAAGGGCCTTTCAGTAACTCATAAAGAGCTGGATTGTGGCAGTCAGAACTACCTTTAAGTGTGGGCAAAAGAGGCCATAGCGGGTAAACCTGTGCCAGCCTTTTCCAGGTGTGTGTGTGTGTGTGTGTGTGTGTGTGTGTGTGTGTGTGTGTGTGTGTGTGTGTGTGTGTGTGACATTCCTAAATCAAATCTCATAGTGTGTCTGTCAGCTACTTGTGCAGGGACACATAGCACAGGTCAGACAGAGAGGGTGATGGATGTTTTGGCTTGGGTGCTCTGCTGAGATTTTAACCATATAGCTGTGCCAGTGGGTAGCCTTATTGGGTATCTGGAGAGAGAGGGAGAAATCAGCTTCAGACTGACTGTGATCTCTGTGTGCTTTGAAAGGTAATTGTACTTTACTGTGTGTGTATTTGTCATCCTCCTATTGTGTACATCCCTCACTAGTGTTAGTAGTGATGATTGAGGCTGCTTGATTACTGGGCCACTGCATGGGCTTCACACTAACAGTACGTACTGGTGGATACAGCTGGCATGTCACATCATGTACCACCCTTGAGCCCATCTCAGTTTGCCAATGTCATACAGGATTATTTCACAGATTGTCCATGTCTCCCTGACCATGCCTCACATATTCTGGCTAGGTCAGTGTGGACCCCACACCTGTATCTGAATGTCTATCACCTATGGCTGGCATATCCGGTGAGCCCCTGCAGCAGGACAGCAGGTTATAAGTGCAAGTAGTACAGGAGTGCTGGATCTGGCTTGGCAGCAATGCATACATACTGAACATGCAACATAGATAGACACAGTATCAGATATTCATGCACCATTACTGTGGCCACAGGGGTCTGGCATGTCACAGACACAGTCCCCAAACTCTGTGGACAACCATCATTCACTGTCCATTTGATGTGTGGGAATACACATTTGTCTGTCGGGGGTGGGGGGTCTTCATCTATCAGGCACATGTACCCATTTTGCAAACATCTAAGTACTGCAGATGTCAGACACCTATGAGGTGGTCACCCTACACAACATATGCACTGCTCTCTGTTATTGTGTACCCCAGATGTTCCTGAAATTTCTACATGCACTTGTAGTAGCACTCACCTATTTGTCAGATGTAGGCTGGATGACATGTTATAGTAAAGTTGCCCATAGGGGACACCCATGGGTTGTTGGCAGTGATGTCTGTGGGTACATAACAACACAGTCTGTCACAGCAGTCAGGCAATGTCTGGTAGTCCTGGTACCATCTCAGGTTACTGGCTATGTGCCATGAGCATACATATGCCTAGCCCACATGTTAGCACATGCATATGAAAGGCAGCATGATGTCCCCGTCCAACAGGGACACAAATGGTATCCCAAGGGTGTATGTGCTGTTAACCATCCAGTTGACCAAGTTATGACTGCAAAGATTTAGGTAGGTACCCTGCATGATATGGACTGTGTGCCCATTCCACTGCTGGTTGCTTGTGTGCAACACACATGTGAGCTGTCCACATGGCAGTCCAGGTCACTCACCAGGTTGAGTGCGTGTGTGTGTGTGTGTGTGTGTGTGTGTGTGTGTGTGTGTGTGTGTGTGTGTGTGTGTGTGTGTGTGTCTGTGTGTTACAACAGTGGAGCATGACTTGCAGTTGTGCAGCAGTGACAGCAATGTGGGGTTTGCGATTACCATGCATGCCACAGTGACATAACCCCTGATGAGTATATCTGATACTGGGTAGAGGGTTCGCATTATAGCCTAATACCAAAACAGACCATTCAGCATCTACGTGGAAAGCATGTTTATATTAATGTTAATTTTACACTTTTATATTAATGTTACTTGTATTTACTGATGCAGTTATTGACATTTGCAAGGAGCATGTGCCAGATTAAAAAAAAACATAAAATGGATGCATTTAATGTTCGTCAAAAAGGTCAAGTTTAATCATAGCTGATTAGTTTTGCACAGCATGGCATGGTGCTCAACAATGCTTAAACGAAATAAGAGGTATATACAACAGTCTAACAGCAGATCCTCACTGGCTGAATGATTATGGCACCGATACTTGTACATTAGGTGCAAGGGTCAAATTGTGATCATTCGGCTTTTTACACATTATAGGAGAATGTTGTAAATGTTTAATTTGTTTTGTATATATTACAGTATGTTAACTGCGGTGGTCTATCTTGACCAGAAGCCCATTTGCAGTGAAGACCCGAGTATAAAAGCCCCAGTTACATACACGTGTCCAAAACTATTACAGTTACAGGAACAGATAATGTAGTTAAATGCATAAGTTTAGTAGATATAATAAAATAGATGCACCTATGAATGAAGTAACATTACTGAGCAATAAGTTACAGTAGTGTTGTATATATCTAAGCAGTAATCAGTTTGCTATGTGAAGCTAAGAGCAGCAATAAAATATCCAGATCTGGCAAACATCAAACCCAGGACCCTCTGCACCAAAGTCAGAGCATTGCACCAGTATGCCAAATCAGCTGTGGGCATTTTCTGTTTATTTTAAAATATATCATGCAGTGCAGTAATGTAACATTAGGGAAAATTTATATCCTTACCAAGTACTGAACCCAAGACCCTCTGCATCAAAGTCAGAGCAAGGCACCACTAGTCCAACTTAGCAGTAGAGAGGCTATGTTAATTTTTAAATTATAACTTGCAGTACAATGATGCAGCATTAGAGAAACAACTATACCCCTACCAGGTATTAACTCCAGGATCCTCTGAACCACAGTGTAGCAACATACCACTATGACAACTAAGCTGTAGGGAGCTACCCCCATTCCTGTACATATATCATAAGTCACAGTGATGTAACAATAGAGATGACATACACCTCCACCAAATATAGAAACCTGAAACATCTGAACCAAAGCTCAGTGCAATGCACCAGTAGGACATCACACCTCTGGGGAATTACCAGTATTTGTACCAAGACAACCCCATTCCAAGTGACACAACTTCCACATATAATGGCATAAATGACAGCTTACTTGGGCCTGTGATGCAGACACTGACCCAGTACATATTCAAATAAATGCTGATGGATGTATGGGCTGCCTATGATATCAGGTACACCTGACGACTGCACAGACTGTTGCAGAATGTCCAGACCTACTTATGGCATGGTTGTCGTCAAAGCTATTCTGTCTGCTGAAGTACTGGCAGGTCAGTGTAGATTGACTTTACAAACTCATGACAGACAGGTCAGTGTCACATGCCATAGACATCCAAAAACACATGTCCATGCCAATCCTGTGTAACACAGAGTATGCATGCATATATATCCTGCAAATACACCTCCCATAATAATGACTTAGTAGCTCTATCTATTACATTCCTAGCATGTCTTACATAAGGACACCCAGAGTCCAGGCTCACAGTCCAGTGTGTTGCACAACATTTACATGCTTGTCAATGCAACATAGAAATAAATGAGTCTTGCAATGTCCAGCAGAAATGGCTGCTGATAACACAGTCACTGCCACCCACAGGAGCACATCAAGGGCCATGTGGATGGGATACATGTCACAAATATGTACATGTGTCTTAAATGTCCCCTGTCATTCAGTGGATGGCACTACTACTTAACATACATACCAGAGCCTCATACCACACCTGGACTGTTATGGGTACACACACCCAGGCCATGCTGTGACACAAGAGCTGACACTGCTCCCTCACTGACATATAAAGCATGCAGTACCCCAATGTTGCCACACTCCCTTTTAGGAGACCTGGCCAGAATTCAGCAGCTGTGGCCTGCTACACATGCAGTAGCCTCTCCGGCTAACTGCTACAGACCTAACATACCTCCCAAACACCTATAGCAGGGCATCCACAACATAGCCATATATAAAGTGTTGATGGGGGACTTCTCAGGTGACAGGCACAAGTGTCACAGTCTCCCCCTACAAACATTCACAGCTGATACACCAGCATCAACTGCAGCAGCATGCACATTCAGATAGAAAGATGCATGACACACACATCTGCCTGTCAGCTCACTGACCCCAACACAAATTGTTAAACAGTACACTGTTACAGAATCTGAAGGTCTGTTAACAATGGGCACACATAGCATGAAGCACTGTGGAAATAACACATCAATCCATACATTGGACAGCATCTCTACATACCCTTTATGATGGTGTAGCTCCCCCACCTCACTGATATCCTACTCACAGGCCAGGAAAAGGGGGGAGGCCTACATGAAGACCTTAATTGTAGCACTATGTTGCCATGCCATTGGCTAATGATAACACAACCCAGCTGTTCAGGATGCTAGTAGCAAGTGGGAGTCACTGATTGTTGTAGAGGCAATCACTTGTTTCTGAGCATTAACTACAAAAGGCAAGCAGTTGCCTATGGTAAACAGCTCTGACACCTTCTTCTTGCAGACACACTGCCATTTTCTAGGAGATCACCATTTGATTTCTTTCACAAAGGAGTACAGTGGTATACCAGGTATGTCACAAAATTACACATGGAATTGAATGCAGATATGGGGATGCAGACATGTGATATAGGAATCTCAAATAGGCTTCAGCAACATTTAATGTAATGACATGTTGCTGTTATTCTACTGTACAGTACTTATGGCCATCATGTATGGCTCTATCAGCATTACCATATATCACACCTCTGGCCCCTGTGTCACCACAGCAATGGTCAGCTGACATATCACTGATACCTGATGCCAGTTGTACAATAATGACAGTAAAAGTGGTCGATACAGCTAGCATATCACATCATGAACTGTCAGTGAGCCCACTTAGTGTCTAAATATCATACATGCTTAGTTCAAGGATTGTCCTGATGTCCATGAGTATTCATGATGTACTCTTCCTAGATACTTGTGTACTTTACAGCTGTATCTCATTGTCTGACACCTACGGATATCATAACTGGTGACCCTTGCTGCAGGACAGCAGGTTAGAGGCAGTAGTATTGGGGATACACTGGATCAGCCTCTGCAGCAATGTGCACATAGGGGCCATACAATGCAAGAAAATGATTAAAGTAGCAGATATTAATTTACCATTGATATGTTCTATTGGTGTGGCATGTCACAACTGTCTTGTATTGTCCAACTGCTGTGTAGAGGTCCACATTTGTCTGGCAGGGGATCTATGCCGATCATGCACATGTACACATTCTACAGACATATGGGTACAACATATGTCAGACACCTACCAGGAAGACACCCCACACCAGATATGCAGTACTCTCTGTTATTGTGTAGCACATATGTTTCTGGTATGTCATTGTGCACTTGTAGTAGCACTCACCTATTTGTTGGAAGTAGTCTAGATGACATGCTACTGTAATGTTCCCAACAGGGACACACTACAGTTGATGGCAGTGATGGGCGTGGACACATACCAGCACATTCTGTCACAGCACCAGGCCATAACTGGTATCCCTGGTACCATATGAGGTTACTAGCATATGGGCCCTGGGCACCATATGCCTAGGCTGGTTGTTAACCCATGTGCATGCATGCCAATACCTGCTACCCCAGTTCAACAGGGACACAGGTGCTATCCCAAGGGTGTATGTGGAGTTAACCATCCACTGATGCAGGTTGAGCCTGCAATGGTGTTAACAGCCAACCTGCCTGATATGGACAGGGTGACCATTTCACAGCAGGGTGAGTATGTGGTACACACATTGGAGCTGCCAGTAAGTGCAGTTGCTGTCACACATCGGGTTGATGGCATGTGTGTGTGTGTGTGTGTGTGTGTGTGTGTGTGTGTGTGTGTGTGTGTGTGTGTGTGTGTGTGTGTGTTAAAACACCTGGGCATGAGTTGCACCTGTGCAGTATTCCCAACATTGTGGTTTCTGTAATTGCATTGCATGCCACACTGAGCTCACCCCTGTGGATTATGTATAATACCGGGTAGACTGTTGGCCTTATAGTCTATCATTCTATGGTAGATGTTTGAGGCCCTGGTATTGCCAGGTAGGGAAACTCATTGATGTCTCCAGCTGCTGCATGTGCTGTGTGATATGATTGATGAACAGGGAATCATAGACAAAACAGGGTCTTATTGGGGGGAATACAGGGATGTTTACACCCCATGTCCCCTGATAGCATACCCATATGTATGTCTTGGGCCATGTAGCAGCATTACCTTACAACAGATGCAACCTTGCAGTAATAGGTCTTGGCACCAAACACCTGTGCCCACAGATCCCTCACAACCAATTGCGTGCCTAGGATGTATTTAGTACTGTGATAAAATGTGTGGATGTCACTCTCCTCAAAGGAGTTGACAATGGATGTTGTGATATGCGGCCTGAGTCTATGTGTCTGTTCACAGTCATCTATAAGTGAGCTAAGATGAGTGTTCAGACTTATCCTAATTAATTATATTATATTTTTGTTGGGTGTTATTTATATATTATACACATTTATTGATTTTTTATGTTTTTACATACATTCAGATAGATTTTCATTTTTTACTTTTCACCTAATATATATATTGTGTCTATAGGATTGTTTATGTTTATCAGACATATAATGTCAGGAGTATATAACTTTTACTATCTATAGTTTATGGTATGAATTAGAGATATTGAATTGTATAGCTGTTTTTTGCAGGTTGTTTTAATATGTATGTTTATAACATATTAAACAGTTTCTTTGTTTACAGCCTTATATTTTAGACATTACATCAGTTGTAATAGTATATTAATGTTGATAGGCAAGCCATTACACCATTCTAGATATAGGTATTACAGTATATACATAGGCTTGTTAACATTACAATAAGAGTTTCATGAAATATTGATTTTATACAGTTGATATGATACCATTGGAAGTAAATAATAGATTTAAATTTGTGAAAGTCAATTATTTTCCTTTGGTCAATATTGTATTAAATTTGGGTTTTATGTTTGGATATACTCTTTCAACTACATTTATAGTTTTGCCAAATATATTATGTCATGATTATTATTTTCTATGGCTAAGTCTATATTCAGGCTGTTCTTATAAGGATTGTGATATTTTCCACCTGGTTTCATCAGAGGGGGTTTTCATTGACTAATGTCTTAGTTTTTTAATTATGTAATTAAGCTATTTATGTAATTTAGTGATTGTTTGACGAGCACACAATTGAGTCTTTTTGACTTCATTATATAAACATGCACTGGTTGTACAAGTTATTAGATCTGATGAAGCGTACGATGTAGGTACGTGAAAGCGCTCATCTGTTTTATTTCATTTTTTGCATTCGTATTAAATATTTTTACTACAGCTTATGGCAGTCCGACTTTGTTTTATGGATTTCACGTGGCTTTGCAGTTTTACGAAGTTGGACTTTGGGTTAGTTGTCTTGTTTTATGAGTTTCATCTATCTGTGTGAGACCTTCCTAGGCAGATGTCCACATCATTAGGGAATTTGCAGACAACACACAGCATGCAGTCATCAGCAGACATGGTTGGACATGGGGTAATGGGTGTTCCCTGCACCTCAGGTGTGTGCATCACACATAACAGAGGGCAATATACAGAACAGCAGGTTACTTTACTAGATATGGGTAAACTGCTTGGGGAGGATTCTCCTATGTTGCATTGGTGGGTCATGTCTGCCCACCACTGTGATACCCTTATGGTAACATATGGTGTGATGTATACATAGAAGTGTTACATCTATAATGGGTAGGTGGGTTATACCTTCACAGACTTTGTCCAGGTCAAGGCAGGCAGTTTGTAGTGTCACCCCCTCATCCATGCATATGGCGACTGTCTCATAAAAGTCAACTGAGTATAACAGACATGACCCCTTCCTGGACAATGCCTAACTGTCCATGATGGAGTGGGTGCAGGTCACCAATGTCATGGTTAATGGGTTCCAATATAAACTGTGCCATGGTGTTGCAGAACAGCATAGTTAGGCTGCTCGGTGTATCATGTGACTGAGTGGTGTATATCACATTATACTTTGGAGGGGTGACAGTACTTATCCATCAAACGGCAGGGAGAATGGCAGTGGGCATCCCTCCTTTGAATACAGTATCCTATGGTGTTAAAGGTTATGGTTTGGCCCATGTAGGATTCACCCTGTGATGTGGTTATGTCCCATGGCAGATGTATATTATGATGTTAAGGTAACAGTGGTACACCGTTCCCCACATTTGGGAGACGGGGGAGTTTGTATGGACATACTGATGTACTGAGGGTGAAGAGGGGAGGTGGCACCTACACCAACTGTGCCAGCCATACAGTATGCCATACCAACAGCACCGGTATAGCTGGTGTCCAGAACCACCACAAGTGAGCATATGCAGGTGCACCCTGTGCTGTTGGAGACATATGTGCAGTAAGTTGGAGGACTCCCTGTAGTGGATGTGGACAAAGTAAGCTCATTGTTTGTGGTGCAGGTGTGCAGGACTGATCCCATTCTCACGTACATGCAATGGAGACATCTCTCCAGAATGGGCAAATGCCCCTACTTTGTGTCAGACCATAGTATGTCCTCCCTGTTATGGATAGTATGCTTTGCAGATGTCCACCAGACAGGTGTACATATCCTAGCAGATGAAGGTGTATGCCTGTAGTGTATAGTATACTACATGCATCTATGGAAATGCATATGTATAGCACTTGTGTGTATGTGTGCCTATTGCTGCAAGTCTTTGACGAGGTTTTGGGGGCTGTGTGGCTGTGTGTACATCTCCCAGGAGGATATACTACACGTTGGAGGTGTATGTATGGCTGGCAGCAGCTAGAAGGGTATTGTGGGAGATGGTGAGTGCAAATGTGACCACTTGATGTTAGTGTTGTCATAGATGATAACACTATATGTATGTTGCAGTGGTTGTGTATTGTCAACTGCACTACACCTTCAACTCATGTGGGTGTAGTCCTTGGCTGCATTGAGGTGTTTGTAATTGGACTGATGGTATCTCTCCAGGCAGTTGTGCGCTATCATGGGCACATCTTACACTGCATGTTACAGTAATGGAAGTGACCCTGGTTCAGGGTACAGACACAACTCCTAATACAGTTGATGATGTCCGTATAGGCAGAATGGGATTACTGGTCACATGTAGTGGCTGGCAGCTAGCTGTCATCTGCATAGGTGTGTGCTGTCATTGGTGAACTACCCATGCAGTGACCCCAATGCATCTTACTACCTGTACAGCATGGAGGTGTTTATGTGTCTCATATTTACTGAAACACCATGTCCCATGCCATTACCAGCTTCCCCTTTATGTTCTGAATGTATGATAGGATGCTTGATCAGGTAAAGCTGGGGTGCTCCCTGCAGCTGGGAACCATGGTGTGTGTGACTGCACAGATGTCTGCAGTTCCCATGGGTAAGAATGCTTACAATGGGGTGTGAGTCATATATACACCTTAATCGTCTAGCAGCATGGCCTTCAATGTGTGCTGCACATGGTGATATTGATTACCTCACCACAATTACTAATGGGGTCCCTATAGAGCCACCAACAACCAGTGCTAGGCCCATGAAGACCTGTGAAGACAGCTGGAGGCCATCACTTGCAGAGCATCATGATCTGTTTATCATTTCATCCCACAATCACAGGTACTGGTACACTGGGAATATCACACGACAAAAGGGGGCACGTTAAGGCCAAACATTTCATGATTGAATTACACCATCTGTCTGGATGACAATAGAATGCTGTTTAAGGCTGAGCACATACCTGCATAGGACACATACTCAGTGTGCTCACTCTTGTCTCACTGCATATAGTCCAAGACTTACATGTCATGCCAGGAACACCTACAGGTACTGTGACAGATTCATGGTGGTACCTGTTTGTGATGGACAGTGGTGGGTATGTAATATGGTGGAGTGTGTCACCTGCCTCAACCTTGATACAGGTGAGTACGGTTTGCATGGTACTGTGTTTGACAGGAATGGAATGTGCTTTCCTGAAAAAGGGCAGCCTGTGGTAGACAAACATGTTTATTTAGCAGATAATTTTGCTGTCTCATATGTGATTCTGGCCTGTCGTGCTGGTAATGCTTACAGAGTTATGCTCACATATATGAGCAGATGTTGAAGGGCTGAGCACAATATTGCCATCTAGGCAAGCCACAGCCCACCTGTGGTAAACTTGTCAGATACAGAGTGGGGCATTACTGAATCTGGGATGTCTGCATGCAACAGGTAATGAAAGTCATGGATAACATTTGTGGGTGTTAACTTAGCCTTTCACTTGCAGATGCGGGCTGCACAGGTACATTACAGAATGGCCATGCTGGTAATGTATTGTAGTAATGATGGAGGACTTAACAGAGGTAACGTACAGCTTTTGCCTGGATGCAGTCCATTTATCAATCTGATAAAGCATGTACAAGACTTTTCTGACCACTGCCACTACTTGTTGCTTGCATGTGACCCTGTTATCCTCCCGAGTACTCAGGTCTGTCAAGACTGTGTGTTAATGGCATAGTCATTGATGTGAGACATAGTGTGGTCATGTCCATGACATATGGTATAATGACACCCATTCAGCTTGAGTCCAGGATGTTGGCACCATTCCATACCCACTGTATGACCCTATAGCAGTATGTTAAAGGCAGTTTGTGTGTCTGTGACAGACAGCACAGTACATACAGTGGACACAGGCTTGGACAGTACCTACATATGTGAGTGGTGGCAGTTAGCATTCACACCTACATACGTGTGGGTCATTGAGTGCAGTGGCTAATCATAGGACCTCCACAGGTCTGCATATTGCACACACACACACACACACACACACACACACACACACACACACACACACATACACACACACACACACATATGCGACACAGACTGGGTTTGCTATCTAATAAAATGTGGACTGTATTACACATCTTGCAGTACAGTGACAGTTGCCAGGACTGCCACTACTATTCCGGTAGTTGACATATGCAGGTGGTGTAAGGATTGCCACTGGGGGTTGGCAAGGCCCTAATAATGTTATAATCATCTCACCCACACACACAATGCTGCATGTGGACATGCATTGAAACACACATGCAGAGTGGGCACTTTTGTGTTTAGAAAACTTACCTGTCTAGTTGCCTACACTACATACCAACATAAGTATTGCACGTGCAGCAGTGGTATTGATTTATAAAATGTTTAACTTTGCTTTTAAGGCAGATGACATCTGTAGGCCAAGAATAGGTTGCTAGTGGGAGAGTTAACAGGGTGGACCAGGCAAACTAAATAGTATAACCATCTCTCTCACACACACACACACACACACACACACACACACACACACACACACACATGATAGCCTAGCTACTGCAGGGTATATGCATACACAAAGACATACACTCACACAATTGGCAGTATTCAAACTATAATCCCTACCTATCTAGTTGTCTGTGCTATAGTGCTACATACCTATCACATGCGACATACGTGTGGGTCATTGGGTACAGTAGCTAATCATAGGACCTCCACAGATCTACATATTGCACACATATTCAACACAGACTGGGTTTGCCATCTTATCAAATGTGGACTGTGTTACACACCTTGCAGTACTCTCTCTTAGAAAACCTACCTATCTAGTTGCCTACACTACATACCAACATAGGTATTGCACACGCAACAGTGGTATTGATTTATAAAATGTGTAACTTTGCTTTTAAGGCAGATGACATCTGTAGGCTGAAGAGGCCTGGAGACATACTTCACAACGTCATACCCCAATTAACCTGGACAAAGCCTTCATTAATTGTGGGATATACTCACAAAATATGGGGACGCTTTTCACATATTTCTCTTACAAACCTAGACAACTGATAAGGTAACAGGTTTTGCATCAGCATGACCTTTCATTGGGCTATGACATATGAACTGCATATGTCTGTCAGTATTCTGATGTCAGCCCTCAATTATTTGACAATGATTTGACAGAAAACCCCTTTTGTATGAGACATGGACCACATGTATGTGGTAAACATCTGGTCATTCTGCAATAAGTTGTACAGTGGAGTGGTACGGCCTACAGAGTTTAAAACGTTACATCTAAGGTGGATGACATCAACAGGTCCTGTGACTTAATGCCATGGGGAGGAGATCAACAGGCCTCAAAACGGTATAACCTGCACATGGATTATGCATCACACACACACACACACACACACACACACACACACACACACACACACACACACACACACACACACACACACACACACACTTGCCACTATTGGGATTTAAACCCTTACCTATTTAGTTGTATGTACTATAGCACTACGTCCTTATCACAAGAGCCACACAGCTTAGATGGCTGAAGAGTCCTCAAAGATGCTTCTAAGATGAATGACATCAGCAGCCCTTGTAAAATAGGGCAATGGGGGGTTTACTGGGTGGAACAAGCCTCAAAAAGGTATAAAACACACACACACACACACACACACACACACACACACACACACACACACACACACACACACACACACACACACACACACATTTATCAGTACTGAGATTAAACACTCTACCTATCTAGCTGTATGCACTATAGTACTACACACTTATCGCAAGTGGCACAAAGCTTAGATGGCTGAAGAGTGTTCAAAGGTGCTTCTAAAGTGAATGACATCAGCAACCCTTTTAATGCAGGGCAATGGGGATGATTAACTGGGTGGAACAGGCCTCAAAATGGTATAACCTACAAACACACATATAGTTGCCAGTACCAAGAGTAGAACCCCTACCTATCTAGTTGTAAGTATTATAGTGCTATGTACTTATCACATGCTCCACAAGCTTTAGGCATTTGAGGAGTGTCTGCCACTGCTGTTGGGGTGGATAACATCAGTAGTTGCTGACAGATAGGCCACTATCGTGGAGGACACTGGTATCAAGGCCATTAAATGGGTGACCATTACACAGACTTAGGTCTATTTATTTTGTGTATACAAATGTAATTGTAAATGATACAGAAACACACACAAGGTGGGTGATGTGAGATTGAAACCCATACATCACTACTATTACACAATGAAGCTCATCAAAGTACTTGCACATGCCACTGCTTAGAATTGTTGTGCAAATGTCTCCACTAGTACATCACTCTATGGATTTCAGGGTCTGTCTGTCTGTCTCTCTCTCTCTTTCTCTCTCTCTCCCACTCAGCCTATTTCTTTCTCTCTGTCTGTGCCAATCTCTCTCTCTCTCTCTCTCCCCCTCCCTGTCTCTGCCTGTTTATATTTTATATATATGTATATGTTACCTATATATAGGTATGTATATGACACTCCACAGATGCAGATATATCTTATATGTGCCACATACAGATAGATGATTTTAATCCTGTGTGATAAGGATGGGGAGAGGCAGATAACATGTACAAAGATGTCTGTATACAAAGGCATACATGGACAACACAGTTTTATAGTGGGATATGTGTGGCCTGCTGCTATTACCTTACAAACATACATATTAATGCAATTCTATGTGAACACGGGTGTTTTGGGGGGAGTCATACTGCTCAACTGTACACATCTTCACTAATTGTCCAGATGTTTGGCTCATATTTTAGTTCCATTTTTCATTACACATGTGGTTGTGTGCCAAATATTAGTGAAATCATTTAAGACTGAAGTTAGAAAGTTATGACAGCCATTTGGGTTTCAGACTTCTTGCCCACACTACAGAGAAGTCATGTTACTGGAACAGCTGTTATTGCATCAACTTTCAATGCTTGTAAGAGCAATTCTTTATGGCTTGTGCCTTTTTTTAGCCTTTGCCACACATTTATTGATGACTTTGTACAGCTTTCCTGCTGTTGGAGGTTTAGACCTATGCATGGGATTCCAACATTGACATCCATGCATTTGTCCTATCACCCCACTGCTTGCAAGTCCCTCACATAGTGCAGTGGATTTTGCTGTCACAGGGCCTACTGCATATTGTATGGCAGGCAAAACCTATCAGTTTGTGCCTGTTGTCCCACATAGCTTCCTATTGTCTGCTACTATCCCAGTAACCCACTCCATTCCCATGCATAAATGCAGCAATACCATACATATGCTATCACAGTGTACTATGCCATTCATTTATTGTTAAGAAGGGTAACTTATCTTTTGGCAGCAGTATTTGTGAGGACACTGCTTCAGGGCTGACTATGTCAGATCCACACAGCACACAGCCTATACATGGTACAATATAGATAGTGTGATGTGTGTGGCATCCTTTTTACTATATGTGCGAGTCAGAGAGAAATGTCAGTCCCTGGGTCCCTAGGGTGTCAGTGTATGTTCATAGGTTCATAGGTTCATACTAGGCTATCTGCCCTAGGGCATTTATAAGCCTATCCCAGAGTTTTGTGGCTTTCACCACCCCTTTAGTTTGAAGGATACTATGCCCATTATTTTGCTGTGCCTCTGTCAAGCAGTGACACTGAGGTTATCCCTGGGGTATACCTGCGATCTCCCATCCATTGGTCAAGATTTCTCTTGAACAAGGCCAGCGAGGTGCTCTGCCTCACATGAACCGGGATTTTGTTCCACAGCATAGGGAGTCTCTGGGTGATGAATCTGTCCCTCCAGCACATCCTATTAATAGCCGTGTCGAGGTTTAAGTCTCTTGCCCTTGTAGTTCTGATGGATTTAGATTTTCTGAGGTGAAGCATGTTCATTAATTTCGGGTTGGACATGGCCTTGTATGTCAGGCACAGGTCACCTCTGAGCAGTCGTGCGACTGAATAGAGCTGGAGTTCCTTCAGTCGGGCAGCATAAGACATATTTTTGAGACCCTTTATCCTTTTAGTGAGGAACGTTTGGGGCCTTTCCAATTGCTGCAGGTGTTGGGTCAGATACATTCCGAATGGGGCATTGTACTCAATCATTGCTCTGATGAGTGATGAGTACAGGGGAATGATGACCTCCCTTGATCTAGATGTGAATCCCTTCATGATCAGGTGGGCAATGTAGAAGGTCTTCCTAACTACTTTGGCAACGTGAGTGTCAAATGAAAGGTTACTGTCAACCTGGGTCTCCAGATCCCTGATAACCTCTTCTGTGCTTAGTGGATTGCCACCTATATGGTAACTAGGGGTAACCTTGTTTTTCCCGAAGGGAATGACTATGCATTTTTTGGCGTTTAACTTTAGGCCATGGCTCTGGCACCAGTTATCCGTTTCTATGAGACCCTTCTGAAGGATGTCTGTGTCAGATGGGTTTTCAACTATGGTGCCCAGTTTGCAGTCATCTGCAAACTTTGTCAGCCATAATCCTCCTGTGTTTGCCTGTACTTCTGAAAAGTAGATGCCGAACAAGAGTGGGCCCAGGACTGAGCCCTGTGGCACACCACTTGTGACAGGCTTGGAGTCTGACATGGCGCCAGCAACTCTGACCCTGTGGGTTCTGTCACTTAGCCAGTTTGCAACCCATCTTGTGACGTATGGGTTTACGTTTAAGCTGGTGAGTTTTTCAATGATACCCGAGTGGGGTATTGTGTCAAAAGCCTTTGCCAGGTCAAGGTAGGCTGTGTGGACTGCCTTGCCCTCATCAATGGCCTTGGTGACTGTTTCGAAAAAGTCAACCAAGTTTAAAAGGCATGATCTGCCCTTGAGAAAGCCAAACTGGGTTGGATCCAACATCTGTAAGTCCCCTATGTCTTTATTTATGAGTTCCATTATGATCCTCTCCATAGCTTTGCAGACCAGGCTTGTCAAGCTGATGGGACGGTAGTTTCTGGGGTCGGTGGAGGCACCTCCTTTGTGAAGTGGGACCACCGTTGCCGTACGCCACTCCTTGGGTATGTATCCTGAGGTGAGACTAAGATTAAACAGTTGCCCTAACTGCGGGTTTAATTCCTCATTGAGTTCGTGGAGCACACAACCAGGGACACCATCTGGTCCCATGGATGCTGTGTTTTTCACCTTGGAGAGAGCAGTTCTCACCTGAGCATTTCAGATGTTTAGGGGACTACAGTCCTCTGGTATAGATATCTCTCCTTTTGGGGGGGGGGGAATTTGCACTGAACCTGTCAGCCAGTATGTTGGCAATGTCTGTAGGTTCCGTGATTTTTACATCATTTTGCACTAATTCTGAGCATATCTGGGAGTTTCCTCCCAGGTTTCTAACATACCTAAAAAAGGCCTTATGATTGTCTTTTGAGTCCTTAGCGATTTTTCTCTCAAAATTTGCCTTGGATGCTTTTATGAGAGATCTCAGTTTTTTACTTATAATGATCAAGGGTGTATTCCCTTTTATGGATTTTGCTCTATCTTGTAGTAGCTTTTTCCTTTTGTTGTAAAGCTTGTTTATGGCTGGGGTTTGGGATTGCCTGATCCATGCAGTCCTGGAGGTGTTGGTAGAAGGCATTTGTAAGTGATTCAGCAGTTTGAGTAATGGTTTCTGCTGGCTCGGGGGCCTTGAAAGAGACCACACCAGTCTTTAGGAGTGTGAAGTCAGCTTTTGAGAAGTTCTTCAGTGTGGTCTTTTTTATCTGGTGTGGTGGCGGGATGTGGATTTCCATTAAGATTAGTTTATGATCTGATCTCACCAATGATGGGTATACCTCCAGTGTTGAACATTGTGACCCCATGTTTGTGCTGATGAGATCCAGTATGTTTTCTCCTCTTGTGGGGATGGTGACCAATTGTTCCATGGCATTTGCGTTTATGAACTCTAGGAACCTTTGGGCTAGAGTGTTGGGGCTTGAGTAGTGATCCCAGTCTATATTTGGATAGTTGAAATCACCCAGTATGATGGTGTTTGGAGATATATTTATCCCCCCCAGTGTTTTCAGGAAAGCTGTGTGAGGTTCCTGAGTTTGAGAGGGTGGCCTGTAACAGGCTACAAACTGCAGGGCAGTCTTGCCTACGGTTAATTGCACCTGGATGGTTTCCGATGCATCGTGTGTTACCACCAACCTTGAGCTGAGGGTGTCCTTGATGAATATGGACACCCCCCCTCCTTTCTTGGTGTTGTCTGGATTTTGGGGCCGGAACGCATGATATGAGGTAAAACCTGATAGTGCCGGGGTGCTCTCAGGAGCATTGAACCAGGTTTCAGTCACAGCACAGACATCGATGTTCTCCATACTGTGAAGGGCTTCGAGTGTGCGCAACTTGAGGTTGAGACTTCTGGCATTGAGCAGCATTACCCTTAGTTTTTTTCCTTTTTTGTGTTCTAGGGTGGTAGGTTTAGAATTTGAGCCCTGCCTAAAAAAGGCACAATGGGGGTGGCAAGAGCCTTTGCCAAAATCCGGAAGCCCAGGGGTGGCAGGTGCAAGCCTTCCCTTGTGAAGCAGTGTGGCTTTTCCAGCATGTCATCCCAGGCAGACAGACATTGGATCCCCTTTGAATGACACCATAGTTTAAGCCAATTATTAAAGCTGATCATCTTGTCTTCATATTGTGGCATCATTCTTGGTGAAGGTAGGATACTGCTCAAGGTCAGGGTCATACCTGCCTGGGCTACATAATCAGAGAGCTCCTCTATGTCTCTTTTCATGTAGTCCAGGGAGGTACGTCCCAGGTCATTCACACCAGCATGGACAATGACTGAGTCATACTTGTACCTGCAGTTGAGTGACCTGAGTGCTTGCGTTATGTGGCGGATTCTAGTGCCCGATAGGCAGCTTACTGTGACCTTCTCCTTACTCAATCTGGTGAGCGGGACGTCAGTGTGTCTGACTATGGAGTCACCAATGATGAGTGTGTCTGGCATTGTGTTTGGCCTTAAGGGCTGTGACTGTTTGGCACACTGACTATGTGCTAGCCATTGCCTCTTTGCCAAGGCCAGGGTGCACTGGGCATGCATACATCTGCCTACAGAGCAGGCTGAGGGGTTTCCTCCTCTGAGTCCCACTGTGCCTGTGGTGACCTTGGCACTGGTGGGGTGCTGTGTGTCCCTTCCCTGTGAGGTTCCTGCCACAGCTGTTTCTGCATGATCATATTGTGTAGCATGGAACATACTGTGAACATTTGTGCACATCTAGCTGGGGAGTACTGCAGGGCTCCACCTGATATATCAAGGCAGCATAACCATGACTTTAGCATCCCAAACACATGCTCTATGATGTTCCTAGTTTGAGCATGTGCCTCATTATGGTGTTCTTCGGTGTGTGTGTGTGTGTGTGTGTGTGTGTGTGTGTGTGTGTGTGTGTGTGTGTGTGTGTGTGTGTGTGTGTGCGTGTGTGCTTGTGTGGGTGTGTATGTGCATTTCTGATTGGTGTCATCATCCACGGTCGCAGTGCATAGGCAGGACTCCCTATGAGATGGCTGTGTGGGATGTCCCCCCTGGCAAATGCCTGGTACAGCTGTTAGACATGCCAGATGTGGGAGCCATGATAACTGCCAGGGCTGCCAGCACACTCATTGATGATATTGCCCTGGGCATTGCACATGACCTAGCAGTTGATGGAGTGATAGCCTGTGCAGTTGATGTAGACTCTACCCTCTTCACTGGGTGGTGCTTTGATGTGGACATGGGTGCAGTCTATGGCACCCAGTACCTCTGGGAAGTTTGCTGCACAGTGGAAGAGATGCATATTGCTGGTCCTGTCCTCAGGGGTGCTGGGGAATATATGTGCTCACTGGCATGTCATAGCATGACATCCAGGAACTAGTGGAGTACCCTGGATGCAGATGCCTGTGAGACCCCCATGATGTCCCCAGTAGGTATTTGGGAAGTACCTATAGCTAATATTCTTAAGGCTGCACATAACTTTGTTTCCACTGGCATGGGTTCCCCTCTGTTGCCTCTGGGTCTGAGATGAGGGCAGCAGAGCTCGGTGAATTGCTGAAGTATTTACCTGTCCATTCTGTAGTGCTCTACTATCTCCAGCTCATGTAGCCCCTGAAAGGTTACCTTGGGTCTGAACACTTTTCTACTCCTCATTCTGGGCCAGTTGTTAGCATCATCATCACCGCCCTCAGTCTGTAGCATATAGAGATGTAGCAAAGCAGCAGCAGCCCCCTATCATTTTGTAAGTTAAAATTCCCAAGTGTGTACTCCAATGGTGCTGAGTATGTGGGAAAATCAGATTGAAGGGTGTTTGCATACTTTATACTGGTGTGCTGCAGATGCTGCCTGTGTGATTGGCTGACTATGATACATTCCACTTTCCAGCTGTATTACTGAGGTGTTTGAATGGGCCACTGTGAGTGGCAGAGGCCTTATTAGTCATTTATAGTTGATTGCCTTTTGTCTGCTATTTCCTTTTTTTCCCATTTCCTCCAGATTTAGGCCTTTAAAACTGTTGCAGCTAGTGGGAACATTGCTGAGTAGAAAGAGCCCTCCCATGGACACAAACACACTCAGCATTTCTGACACCAGCTAAGCATAGCTAAGAGGCCTCAATCACACACCCTTGCTTAGCTGTGCTTATCTGGTATCAGAAATGCTGAGCGGTGCTTAGTGGTGCACAAATCCACTTAGCTGGGCTGAATGTTACTTATAACTAAACTTCTAAGCAATGCTCAAACCAGCTAAGCAGAGCTGAGCACTGATAAGCATCGCTCAGTTTTCATTTAAATACATGCGGTGGTGTTGCTGCGGTAGTATTGTTGCCTCACAGTAAGACGTTGTCCTGTTTGATTCTGTTAGAGCCTCTTCTGTGTGGAGACATGAGTGAATGGGCATACCTTTGTTGAAGGTTGTGCATCAGGGCTGGCAACTCGGCATGTAAAAACCTACTGCCAATCATTAGCAGACTGGAGTTCCACTGTGGTGACCCCTAACCGGGAAAAGCCGAAAAGGCACAACAACTAATTGGACATTACTTATTACTGACATATTATTAAGTGTTATATATTTTACATTATATGATGTCCCCCTATGTGCTTTGATGACACTACCTTGGGGTGTGACTGTACTGTATGGGACACTTGTGTTAACATGGGTGAGTTCACATCATATATCCACTGACACTGGAAATATGACCAGCTACACTACCTTGGTTAACAAATAGCAATTACTACATCATTAAATAAAATAAAACGATTTCACAATTCTTTCCTATGTAAAAGCTAAATGGTCTGTCATAGTATTTGAACTGTGAATTACTATATGCAAAGCCAGAGCTCTAACCAGTGAGCTAACAGAGCTGTCCAAATTTCCAGCTATACATTTCTATATAGCTCTTTCATGATACAAATACAGTGGGAAAAAATACAACCATTTTAAATATACACACATATATATATATATATATATATATATATATATATATATATATAAAAAACCTGTCATTCTACAACTTTCTAAGTTTGGAAGAGCAATATTTAAAAACTATCCTTATTTCTGGCCTTTTGCCCCACTAAGCTCCAGTGTGTTTACACCAAGCATGACACACCTACTTTTCATGTCAGCTGCATCTTCTGCCTACACCACTGCGTTATAGCCCCTACACGGTTAGGTACCATTTTGCTGTTCAGTAAACTTAGCTAATTTGCATACCCCTAATTACCTATATCCAAGCTACAGCACTACATAACAACCTATGTCCTTAGCAACCACTGTTACCTACCATTGTATGAGTCTGTATGCTGGCCAGTATAATGGAGAATTAATTTTTACCTTAAATAACCCTCTTTTAGGATTTTAATTTTATATTTTGTCAGATCCCATGCTTGGGTGCCACTGCTCTCCACTTGCGCATAGCATATGTGCACATAAAATTAACTTTCATTTTTTTTTATATTTTGCATCAGTTTTAAATGCCAATGGCCATAGTTTTGGCCATTGGCATGCCTGATGCAACTAAGACATGCTTTACTTTGAGTTATCATAACCCCGGTTTTTTTTTTTTTTTTTTGCTGTCCTGTACACGGAAAGTTCCCACATACATTTCTAATGCAGACACAGCTCCTACACATATGCCTGTCTGCTTCCTGGATCAGTAAATCACCTCATTCGCATGGTTTTCACCAGCAGATGAGGTGATTTACATCCTGCGATTTTGTCCACGGTTGACCAGTGCTGGGAGGCTCGTGCACACCCCCAACACTGTTTCCTGCATCACAAAGGCTCCAAACTCTGTGTTCAAGCCATGGCACTATGCTTACATTGAGATTAGTCTGTGTAAGCTTTAATGAATTACCCCATAATCTGTTTAAAATGTGTGAAAAGGGACTACTTAGATTTTAGATTTTCTACTACAGATAAATAAGACTGTTCTACCTGTGAAAACTGTTATAATTGAAAAAAACATACTACTATTGATGGGGGGCTTATGGAGTACAATAAATTATCTGATAGAAAGTCTGAGTCACACTTTTGGTATTGTGCTATTGCTAAGTTAATTAAATGTAATGTCTAATCTGATGTCTGATGGCAGGGAGATAAAAGATTTAGTAGACTCATGCAGCACATTTTGTATGTAAAAGAAAACCCTTACTAAGAAAGAAGTAATATTCTCTAAATGTGTAGACAGGAAGCAATATCCAATTTCTGTAGTAGAAATACAAACTGAGTTTGGAAAGGTAGATCACCCTCCTGTTGCAGTCCCCAATTTAACACATTGTATGATAATAGGACATCTTATCAGTGTGAGGAGGGGAACCAGCAATTGAATAACCCTACATATATACCTCTGACCAACCCTGAAAAGGAAAGGGAGGGGGTCAAGCACCAGACCAATTCATAATAATGTCTGAAACCAGCAAAGATCAATGATCAGTGTTAGAAAGCCATAGAGGAACAAACATGTACAGATAGAGAAGAACCTACACTATATAAAGCAGAACTAAAAAGAAGGAATCCCTCACTGAGAGGTGTGTTCTATGGAAATACAAAACATGATTTGCTGATATGAGAACAGTACAAAATAACCTTATTGCAACCTATCATGTTTTATTGACTTGCTCAGAAGCTTTTCTAGCATCTACAGATATTGAATGGTATTCCATTTGAGCAGATTGTGCATTCCAAATAACAGACAGTCAATATCGTTTTACATTGTTCTCTGCTCCCTCATCTCTATCTATAGGACAGGTTTTGAGAGCTGTAAATGGAATGATAGCACTACCAAACTGTTGAACTAGAAATTTGCTGCCTTATGTACTGCTTTTCAGTTGCATATTGTGTAACAGTGCACTGTTCATCTATGTACCTATTGCCTGTTTGTTGCTTGTTCTGCATTATGCTATCATACAGTAAACTGGATTTGTAATATGGATCAATGTTAATAAAGTGGAGGTTGGTTGTCCTTCACTATGCTCACTCATCCTCTTCTTCACTTTGTTTAGTATATCTTTTAGCCACAGTCTGGCAGAGCTTTTTTTTTCTGCAGTTTCACCAGTCTCTGACACGGGCTCCAAGTTGCATCTAATGCTCTGCACAGACATTAGTCCTCAAAACAATCTCCTGAAGGAATAAATTAAATGGCTATTACAGGTACACTATAACCTCTCACATCCACATATGCTGCTGTGTGCTAAAACTTTTATATTGCAACAAAATACCTAAGTGCCTGGTGTATAAACTCATCTGAAATCATTGTATACTTACTTGCATCAACCTGTGTTGTTCTACACTTTTGCATATCTAAATAGACTCTCCTGACTGATAGGCTTATTCTCTAGTTTCTGAGCTTGCTACTGACTCCATTGCAGTATGACAAATGTAAAGTATGCAGGTACTTTGGACCTGAAGTACTGACTGCTATTTCTAACTACAATATTAACAGCATGGGCATACATTGATTTTGCAATTGCTTTAATATTCACCTCACTTACCTGTAAGTAACTCAGGCTTCCATGCCAACTCTCTGAGCACAAGCCTACAGGGAGTTTACATGTTTGCGTAATGAGCGGCAGAGCTAATTGCGTATGCGTGCCAAGCATTGTACTTACATGGATACAAGTGAGGTTTTGTGGCCACCAACAGTACTGTCAACCAAAAAAACATGTAAAACAGCATAAGTACATTCAGACATGCAGATATTTTTACCTATGGGCAAACTAGTTCTGCAGGATTGGAAGGACAGTCACAGAGACTACCAAGGTTGAATTTAAGGTAATGCATGCATTAACACAATAGGAAGGTGTACTCAGTGCAAAGCACAGTACAAACATGTTTTACAGTACTGAAATAAAAGTTTGGGGTGATGATAATCAGCGGTACATAGACTGTATTATAAAGACAGTAGTCTGGAGAAATGTAGGTATTAAAGAGGGCCACAGACAGCAATGGTAGGAACAGAGAATGGGTAAGAGGACAAGTGAAACATGGTAATGTACACCAGATAAGGGCATGTCAATGTACATATACCCCAAAAACAAGACAGCTGTAGCATGACCAATAATCACATATGCACATAATAGAGCACATACTGCTGATCACACTTCCTGTTTGGGTATAATCATATCATCACACACTTAATTGTATGTTATGTGACAGTCAGACAAAGTCACATATCAGTGGAGATGATTGTTTGTGCTACAAGCTACCTGATTTGATCACTGGAGAGAATATTTAGCAAGGATAGTATATACAACAGTGTGTATCTGCATATTGTGAAGATGTGGCAAAAGAGTTGCTTAAATATAAATGTAATATCAGCATAGGTCTCAACAAACTGGGACACACAGCAACAGGCTCATGGACAGCAGTGGACAGAAGCATGAGCAGTCATGGACAATATCAGGAAAATACCACCATTAAACTGTGTCATTGACATAAAATATGCAATTGTGAGTTATTAGCATGTTCTGCATGCACTCATGTGTACCACTGTAATGATTCGTAAGTAATCTATAAGGGAAATCAAGCACAATTTCCTCAAAAATGTCCACTTTTGGGATATGTTAAGAGGGACACTGTTATACTTGTATTTTAAATTGGGAGCAATCCTGACTAGTGGAGATGTTTGCATGGCATGTATATTACACAATCCACACTTGCATGAATGTAACCCATGCCATCAATGTTGCAAATGAGCTATGTATTTACTGCGTGCATCAGAGCAAGCTGTATCACATGTGCATTGTGTATAACACCTTGAAGGTAAGTCTGCACTGTCAACTCCTAATGGTTATGCATCACAGAGAATGCTTATGTATGAACAAAAAAATGTGTGGAAGCACACTGCGGTGAATGTAATACACTTGAGTAAATCATTCCTGGAAAATGTGTGCTAACTTACATTCAGATGGGTGTATTGTACTCAATTATTGGTGTGATGAGGGCTGAGAACAATGGGATTATAATGTCCTTTGATGTGGATGGTCTGCCCATATTCATGAGTTGTGCTACATACAAGGGATGTGTCACCACTGTGGTCACATGCTGGTAGAAGTTCCGCTTGCTATCTACCTGAGTACACAGGTCAAATAAAACTTGGTTTGCTCATAAGGGTGTATTGTCTATATTGTAATTAGTCTGTGTATTTGATTTCAAATGGAAATAATCATGCTTTTTGTTCATATAGTGTGCATCCATGGCTCTGGCAACAATCATTTGTGTGTATTAATGCTTTTTGCATTATGCCAATAGCATTCCTGGATTTAATTATTGTCCATAATTTGCAGTCGTCCTCAAAGCTGGTTAGTCAAATGATATCAAAGCTTGTCTTGACTTCTGAAATTTAAATATTGAACAGGAAAGCGTCCACTACAGAACTGTGAGGTATGGATCTGGTCACTGAAGTTTACCTTGAGATGACTTCACACCCTTTGACATTATGTGTCCTGTAACCACATAGTGACATTTTATTTATTTATTTATTTATTTAAATTTGTTGACCGGGAGTGTCTGACTGGACGTAGGTCCATTTTCAGCGGAGGCCCAGGGAGAAAAGCTCCACAGTTAAAATAAACAGACAGTATATACATTGGATTACATAGTGAATAACAATTTACATAGCAATTACTTACAACATATTTACAGATGAAGAACATAGTACATCAGTAGACAACTAGAATCTTTATCTGTGAAGTGCATACCAGACATTAACAAATGTTACAAGAAGAAGAAGTTTGTGCTGTATAATAAGTACTGGCTTATGAGCATCTAAGCTTGCTATAATCAAGGTAGTTAGTGGAGTGGAAAGAAAGGTAGGGGTTGGATGGGGTGGGTGATATTAGAGTGGGAGTTGCAAGGGCATAGCCAGCATGTTTTTAGTTGCACTTTTAGTAAAGTTTTGAAGTGGGTGCATGATGGTATGGAGGTAATTGTGGGTGGGAGTGAGTTCCATAATTTGGCTATGGCGCAAGAGAATAGTGCTTCACCAGCAGAGTTATTGGCTTTAGTGATCTGCAAGTGATTTTTGCTGCTGGATTTTAGTGGTCTGGTAGTGCGATAGGGTTGGAGTAGATTCTGGAGGGATGGGACATTTAGTGTATGGTTTACTAGTTTGTGGGCGAGTGAGAGTTGATACCACTGAAGGAGGTGAGAGAGTTCAAGCCAGCCCAGTTCAGCAAGTGAGAGACAGTGGTGACTATGGTAGGATGCCCCTGTGGCGAATTTGGCGATTTTGTTGTAGCAGGTCTCTAGCTTGTTTAGATCACATTGCCTTAGGTTGGTATATATTGGAGATGCATAAAGTAGGGTGGAGATAAGGTGGGAATTTGCTATTGAAATCTTTGCTGCTTTGGTGAGAAATTGCTTATTTCTGTGTAACGCTCCTAGTTTTTGGTGGACTTTTTTATAGTTATGGATATGTGAATGTCAAATTTTAGTTTATTGTCTATTTCCACTCCTAGCAATTTGGTGTGTTCAGTTGGGTATATAGTGGTGTTGTCTTTTGCCATGATGTTAAAGTGAGAGTTGTTTTGAATATGTTTGGTGGGTTGGAAGATGAGTAGTTTAGTTTTGTTTGGGTTGAGTATTAATCGGGCATCGGATAACCATGTTTCAACAGAGGAAAAGGCTTCCTGTGTGACTTTTTGCAGTTTTGGTAGGGACTGGGCTGAGCAGATGATGGTCGAGTCATCTGCGTATTGTATGAGCATGCCATGTTTGGTGGCAGAGGCTAGATTATTGGTGTAAACAGAGAAGAGTAGGGGTCCAAGGATGGATCCTTGGGGAACCCCTATGGAGACAGGTAGTTGGGGAGATATGTCATTCTGCCATACAACGGATTGTTGGCAGTCAGACAGGTAACTGTGAAACCAGTTGGTGACCGATTGTGAGAAGGATAGGTTATTGAGGACAGAGATAAGTTGTTTGTGTGGGACCATGTCAAATGCTTTAGATAGGTCTAGGAAAGTAGCAGAGGAGAGATAGCCATTGTTTTTATGCTGAAGGATAGTGTTAGTAAAGGAGAGCAAGGCAGTGGTGGTGCTATGGTTTGGTCAGAAACCATGCTGAGTACTGGAAAGGAGGTTGTTAGTAAGGAGGTAGTCTGAGACCTGAGAGTGTATGCATCTCTCTAGTATTTTGGAGAGTGGAGAGAGAATAGCTATGGGGCGGTAATTGGTTAGTTCTGTGGAGGGTCCGTCTTTGTGGAAGGGAATTATATGTGATACTTTCCACAGTGTGGGAATGTAACTTTCTGACAGAGATCGGTTAATCAAGATGGATACTGGGTAGGCCAGAGCCTCAGCTGCAATTTGTAGGTATTCACTTGGGAGGCTGTCTGCTGCTAATTTGGTGGGTTTAAGTTTAGTTAAGAGTTTTTTTATGTTGGAGGTAGGTACAGAAGAAAAAGAGAAGGCAGTGGGGAGATTACTAGTTGAAGGGGATTACTTCCGTGTCACTATTAGACAGAGGCACAGTAAACTAAACTTTAAAAAGGGGACAGTATACTCAAATCAAGGGGTGGCATAAGCCAAACACAATTGGGCTAGGCTTATAAATGCCCCAGGGCAGATAGCTTAGTATGAACCTATGAACCTAAGGTGTGGGTTGGAGGGGAGGGGGGCTGTTGTTTAGCTAGTGATAGTATGGTTTGGGTGAAGTGTGTGTTGAATGAGGTAGCAATATTTTCTGAGGAGTGAGGGATGTTAGGAGGAGGGGTACTGACTTTACCTGGGTGGAGGATGGAGTTTATGGAGGACCAGAATTGTCTGGGGCTGTGTTGTAAGAAGACTAGGGCAGACTGGTAGTATTGGGATTTGTCCTGTTTTATTAGCTTTTTGACTCTATTGCGTAGTTCTAGGAATTTCTGTCTAGCTGAGGGGGTTTTGGTTTTGTTGTTGTTCAGGAAGGTAGTATTAAAAAATTCAACTGCATCATCTAGACTGAGGTACTTTAGAGGATGCCAGTTACATTCTTTGAGGGATGAGATGAATGTGAGTGGGTTGAAGTTTAGTTTTTTACGTATTTGATGGTAGATTACAGGTTTAGCTTGGTATAGGTATTTTTTGAGTAGGAATGTTGGGGAGTGATCACTGAGGTTATCTGATAAGCAGCCTGTTATATATGACTGGGAGCTCTTACTGACTAGTATCCAATCCAGGGTAGTGTGCTTGGTGGAGTTTTTATTTTTCCTGGTTGGTGACTGGACTAGTTGAATGAAGCCATGAAGGTGTACATGATGGGTTGGATTGTTGCCAGAACAGGATTGCCAGTCAATATTGAAATCACCTAAGGTGATAATTTCTTGGGGGAGATGGTGGGTAGACCAGCTGAGGAGGTTTTCTAGGGGAGGGATGTTTTGGCCAGGTGGGAAGTAGCATCCAATTATGTTGATGGTTTTGGTTTGGTTAATTTTGAGGTTGGTATATATTATTTCTTCGTTGCCTATTTGTGGAGCTGATGATTTTAAGATCTGGATGTTTAGATGCTGTTTAAATATTATAGCTACACCACCTCCTTTTTTGTTTAGCCGGTCTACTCTTAGTATGCCGTAACCTGTAGGGAGTATTTGCTGACTGGTAATGTAAGGTTTTAGCCAGGTTTCTGTCAGGATGACTATATCTGGGGAGTACAAGTCTATGGTGGCATGGAGTTCATGGACTTTGTTGGATATACTTCTAATATTTAGGCATAGTAGAAGGAAGTCACTTGGCTTTCTATTGGCTGTAATATGGGAGAAGTTGTGGTTTCTAGTCTGATTATGAAGATTGGGGTTGGAGATGGTAGAGCCAGGGTTGGGGCGGATGTCTCCACTTAGGGCTAGTTTTGATAAGCATGAGATTATTAGTTTTCTCAGTTTTTGAATGTGTTTGTTTATAAGGGAAACTTTATGATTGTGTTCTGTGGGTAATAGGTATGGTGGGAGGGTTACTATGTTAAGTTGTAGGGATGCTTTATGTTTGAGTAATATAGTTGGTAGAATATGTGGAGGTGCATAGGGATGGTTCTTGAGCTGGTGGGAGGGGAGCTGAGTGTGGGTGAGACATGAGTGGTGGTGTGAGTAGTAGTACAGTGGTAGTGGTTGAGTGGGGGAATGATGGAGCTTTGGTAGGATGTAAGATATGCAAGGAGAGTGCATGCAGTGAGCATAGGAAAGGTATGCTTGTACACGTTAGTTGAGGAGGTGTGATAGTAGTGGGAAGATGGAGGAGGTAGTGTTGGGTTAGTGCTGTGGTTGGCTATTAGAAAGATGGGAGGGGTTTGAGTGCAATAAAGGTGGGACCACCAAGGGCGGGAGGGAATAGGGTGCAGGGTGGGGAACGAAGCGGGTAGAGACCCTGTTAGTTGCTGGTATGAGGGGCTGGAAACAATCACAAAGCAAAGACAAGTATGTGTTAAGAAACAATCATAATGGACCAAGCACTGCTCTGAAACTGTAAGTCATTTCTTAATTTCTCAGGTGGAAAAACAGAATAACCTTGTATCAGTAGGCTACTGTGGTCATAGTTTAAATTTACAAACACACAGTATTGATCAGTTATGGATACTATTTGCTAACAGAAGGGAATAAGAGAAAGTGGAAGATGTGTGTGTGTGTGTGTGTGTGTGTGTGTGTGTGTGTGTGTGTGTGTGTGTGTGTGTGTGTGTGTGTGTGTGTGTGTGTGTGTGTGTGTGATGGGAGGGGCTGCTTACAACCAAAGCAGAGTGCTCTCCAGGGGAAAATGAATATTGGCTCAAACAGGTAGACACATACTCAAAGTTAACTGTAGCTGTTTGCAGACAGTTCAGACCCAGACTGCGCCTTTCTTACAAGAATGTTAAAGGTGGTACCGCAGTTGAATACTTAAGAGTGGTGTTAGGTTCAAAGTTAACTGTAGCTGTTTGCAGACAGTTCAGACCCGGACTGCGCCTTTCTTACAAGAATGTTAAAGGTGGTACCGCAGTTGAATACTTAAGAGTGGTGTTAGGTTCAAAGTTAACTGTAGCTGTTTGCAGACAGTTCAGACCCGGATTGCGCCTTTCTTACAAGAATGTTAAAGGTGGTACTGCAGTTGAATACTTAAGAGTGGTGTTAGGTTCAAAGTTAACTGTAGCTCTTTGCAGACAGTTCAGACCCGGACTGTGCCTTTCTTACAAGAATGTTAAAGTTGGTACCACAGTTGAATACTTAAGAGTGGTGTTAGGTTCAAGTTAACTGTAGCTGTTTGCAGACAGTTCAGACCCGGACTGCACCTTTCTTACAAGAATGTTAAAGTTGGTACCACAGTTGAATACTTAAGAGTGGTGTTAGTTTCAAAGTTAACTGTAGCTGTTTGCAGACAGTTCAGACCCGGACTGTGCCTTTTTTACCAGAATGTTAAAGGTGGTACCACATTTGAATACTTAAGTGTGGTGTTAGGTTCAAAGTTAACTGTAGCTGTTTGCAGATAGTTCAGAACCGGACTGTGCCTTTATTACAAGAATGTTAAAGGTGGTACCGCAGTTGAATACTTAAGAGTGGTGTTAGGTTCAAATTTAACTGTAACTGTTTGCAGACAGTTCAGACCCAGACTGCGCCTTTCTTACAAGAATGTTAAAGGTGGTACCGCAGTTGAATACTTAAAAGTGGTGTTAGGTTCAAAGTTAACTATAGCTGTTTGCAGACAGTTCAGACCTGGACTGCGCCTTTCTTACAAGAATGTTAAAGGTGGTACCACAGTTGAATACTTAAGAGTGGTGTTAGGTTCAAAGTTAACTGTAGCTGTTTGCAGACAGTTCAGACCCGGACTGCGCCTTTCTTACAAGAATGTTAAAGGTGGTACCGCAGTTGAATACTTAAGAGTGGTGTTAGGTTGGAGAGACACTGAGCCTTCATGGGGCCTGTAGCAGAGAGGATTGTAGTTTATACCCACTTGAGACAGTTTCTCTGTAATACCTGAGTGTAGACTTGTGTCAAATGCCATGGCCAGATCAAGTTATGCAGGATGACTTTGTTTCCTCATGCATGCCTTTGCTGTCCTTCTTGAAGACATCAGCCAGATTTAACAGACATGATGTAGCCTTAACAAATCAAACATAGGTTTGGTACACAGTAGGGAGATTATCTCTGTCCTTTTTGATAAGGTCCATGATGAGTAGTTGGTTTGCCTCACAGATCAGTAGAGTCAGGATTATGAATCTGTAAGTCCCTGCATCAGGTGATGGTCCCCCCTTGTTCAGATGGATGACTGCTGCTGCACACCCTTCTGCAAAAACATAGGTTGTCTGGTGCCCATGTTTAAATAGGAATCCAACTTTGTCTGCTATGTCCGGTTGTAAGTCACAGTATAGGCAACCTTGGATGTTGTCAAGGACAATTGATCTGGTGTTTTTAGCATTACAGAGTGCACAGATGATCTGCACTCCTGAGAAGATAAACTGACTAATGTATGCACGTATACTTTGGCTGACAGCCAGTGGTGGCATGGGGGGGTAAAGTTTGAGACAAACTGTCACCTAGCAGATTGTCTATTTTTTCTGGTTGAGTATGGCTGTTGGCATCCACAAACAGCTCCGTGCTTAGTTGCATATTCTCGTTAACATTTCATACTTATTTAAATAGATGATTTATGACAACACCTCCAAATACATCCTTGGTTATGCATCACATGACACACAGTGGCACTGTTCACACAGTCATACAGCTCTGCCAATGTGTTGCAATTATATCAATTGCACAACATATTGGAAAGCTGTGTTTCAATGGCCTGATAACATATAAGGACACATTACAAATGAGTTTGTTGTGGCTCATGCAGAACATCTACTGACAAATGCTGATAGTCAGTCAGTGGTGTTGGCGACCACCTCAACAATCCTTGTGAATAGCAACACAGTTTCTCATACAATGAATTCAACAAGGCTGCAATTGAATTAAAGCATGATATTTTTGTGTATATCATAGCATTACAACATGGATGAAACAAACCTTATATGCCCATAAATCAGTGTGAATTTATATTGATGTATGTCACAGATAATTTAATGATGGTAGGTATACACATGCAGACCTGTGCTGTACTGCAAGTGTCATTCCGATGATTGAATGAGAACTGTGTAGAATGTTATGATTCACTACAAAAACACATGCCTTACTATGCCACCAATATACATAGTATATTCCAATGCCAACAGTTCACAGGAGGCATGTTACTATAGCTGTTATGGAAGAAACGTATAATGAAATGGTTGCACCTCACCTCACAACGTGTAATACCCTCTTGTAGGCCTACCATTCATACACACTTCAACATAGCACATATTAATGACAGCAACATTGACATATGAATTATTCATAGGGTCATACGGCATTACTAAGCTAATGGCCAACATCACACAAAACCCTAGACATTATTACACCATATAAACCAAACTCCCTATATCTATATGCTGGAAGATAGTAAGGCTATGTGCATATGGGTGTATTTGATTGCAATACATACTACCTCACTCCATATGTGACGTGTACTACCCCATTACAAAATTTGCAACCACACATCCAGTGGTCTGCAGATGGCTTGCAGAGGCTCATGGAAGGAATCTGCTTCATGATGTATGTATGCATCTTTGACATGAGGGCATCCTACACTCCTCTGCAGGAAGGATGTCATGTTGCCCAAGGGAAAAAGGGGATGTTGTATGTGTGGGGATAGGTTAAAGGTTCTCCTAAGTGGCAATGAAATAAAAAGTGATTCAAACAATCATACTACAACTGTAATGTACCACCAACAATATACACAGCAGTAGACTTGGTATGATTAGAATATTACACCAGTATAGGTATGGATGCTGAATTCCATACAATGTAAACATGGTGCCTCCACATATATCTGACTTTAACACTGTCACGTTAAACTTTATGGAGTATGATAGTGTCATTGTATGCTGAGAAGAACTTGTTGGGAGGAGTATCTGACCTGGATGTGGACTCACATCTCAGTGTAAAATTGTCTAATAAATATTATTTGAATGTTTACACACTCAAGATGCCTACTATCAGATTATAACCTATAAATATCTAGTTACAGAAGCTGTAAAACACAAATACTTAAAGTTACTGCCATAGCACAGGTTTGACTTGAATAATATCAGAGTGCACTTTATACAGGATGACATGCACTTTATACAGCATGACATAATCAGTGTATGTTACAAGAAGATGTTTGGAGGAGTGTCTGACTTAGCTGTGGACTCAGAGTCCATTTTCAAATTGGGATCATACTGATTTTTAAATGAGCCTCCCCACATACCAGTTGACTGCAGTGAGATAAGAACCCCCCCAACTATCTAGAGAAGACTGTGCTTAACACAAGTGCCACAGCACAAGCCTGGCCAATACAGTGTCAGACAACACTTTATAGCTGATGACACCACCAGTGCCTGGTTTGAAGAAGATGATAGATGTCTTACATGGTAATATAAAATGGTCTCTGGAAGGTGAGCAAACTGAACACAAATGCACAAACTGAATGCAGTGAGACTAGAACACCTATCTAATTATCTACATAATGCAATACCTAACGCAAGCGCCACAGCACAAGTCTGGATAATATAGTGTCAGGCAACACTTTATAGCTGATGACATGCAGTGTATGTTTGTGAGAAGATGTTGGGAAGCCTGCATGAAATGCATGTGTAGGCATGCACAACTCTTAAAATATTAGTTCTCCATGGTACTAGATTGCTGATAGCAGGATCGAGAGTCATGCTTTTCTGAATGCACACACACACACACACACACACACACACACACACACACACACACACACACACACACCAGTTTACTACAGCAAGATTAGAACCACTATCTAACTAGTTTCATAAGCCAGAGAACTCATACTTAACTCAAGCCCCACTGCACAAGTTTGACTTTTATACTGCTGCTGGGTAGTTTGTAGTGGAAGACAGCTTCACTATATGTTTGTTGGGATCCTGTATAAAATGGCTTTGTAGGCATGTATGACTGTCAAAAGTATTTGTTTTCCATGGGTCTGGATTGCTGACAGTAGGGTGTAGACTCATGCTCTTCGACCTACACATAAACACATACCCCAGCTGTCTACAATGAGATTAGAACCCCTACTGAACTACTTACACAAGTTAGAGAACTCAGTATTTAACACAAGTACCACAGCACAAGTCTAACATTTACACTGCTGCTGGACAACTTATAGTTGATGATATCATCATTATATGTTTGTGAAAAGATGTTGGGAGGCCTATATGAAATGGCTGTGTAGGCAGGTACAAGTGTATAAATATTTTTTCTGCATGGGACTGGATTAGTGACACCAGAATACAGACAAATGTCCATTTTACTCAGCATACACACCCACACATACATAAAGACACTCACATAATATGGCTGCTGTGGTAAGTTAACCCAAAAGTAAGTATCTTGCATAATCCCTGAAGTATGATTTTGCCTTGTTATACTGTTTATAGTTGATGCCATCATCACTATATGATGTGCATAACATATTCTGTTATGACAGTGATGTGTAAAGAGTGGATTTTTTATTTTATGTTGTGGTTCTAAAGTACAGGTATACTTTAAAATACAGCTTCTCAAAAAGCTGTCAGGAATGCATGAAGCAGAACAGAGACATATGCACCTGTTTCCTCAATATGTTGTGTACATTACACACTTACTGTCACACACAGACACACACATTTTGTGATCAACATGCATGGAACTGTGTATGTATGTGTGTTCATATTTTTGATAAATTGATGTATGCATTGATACATGTATAAGACAATCTTAACATGTTTATTTTCAGTATAAAGCTTTAGATTATGTTGCAATGCACTTCTGCTGTTATTTCTGCAGTGTAGCTGACATTTATAAACTGGTACTGACATATACATTTTAAAGTGCATGGGTGCAGGGCATGCATGAGTCTGAGTAAATATGCATTCAGACAGTAACAACTGCCTTCCCTTTGGTTGTGGTTTTACTTGTATTATTATGTGATAAAGAGTAACTATGCAGTAAACAGACTAATCCATGCTAATCAGCTATTTCCATAGTGCATCACCGATCAGCTGGTTTCTGCAATCAATGGCAACATGTTTGTCGATGTGATCTTCTTTTTCATGACTACTAGTTGAATTTGAGAAGTACTTATGCATATCTGCTATGGTAGAAATAGCTGAGAGATACTCTGGTTTTCATACTGTAGTTTATATTGTAAGTGTTGTGTCAGACATTTTATGACATGAAGGGCTATGACATGAAGCATGCTTTCCTGTTTGCATGGTCATTGCATCATTGTGAAAATAATAATAGTTATATTGGTTTGCATTCCTCTACACAAACATGCTAAGTGGAAAGGTGCAGCAGTCAGCACTTTGGATAGTGTCTACTGTCTAGCTATTTCTGTGACAGCAGATGTAACAGCAATGAGTTTTATTTTTGAGGACAAATGATACAGGGTTCAAATCCAGCTCAATCTAATTTTTTATAATTGTATTCCAGGATGGCAGTAAATAATTAAATGTGATCATTTTTGCAAATGTGAGAGGGAATGAAAATAGTGAAGTACTGCATAAAAATGAACACCACTCAATTGAATTATGTCAACAGCACATATAAGTATTGGCATTTTTATACATTCATCGGTTTAAATAAATGTGATGGGAAATGTTTAATATTAGTGACATTACTTTACTTTGTGTGTTTCAGCACTGTACAGAGGTAACTGCAATATGCCATTGGATATAAAGAACCATTCACTGTTGCTTGGCATTGGAGCGCGATGCCAAACTCTGAGCAAACGCAGTGGAAAAAGTGAAGGGCTTCATTTGGGGATTTATTATTTACATGTGTGGTGTGTGATTCTATTTTTGTAACAGATTAGAGGTGTGAACATGAAATAGATAGGAAAGTGATAAAATGGGGGGCAAGCATGTTAAAGGAAAAAGGGGAAGCAATACAGAAATTTGCAGGAGGAAATTAGGAAAGAACCATAGCTATTCACTTCTTCTACAGTGTAAAATGAGCATGTATAGAATACTGGATGACTTTGGACTGCCATCTCAAAGAAGATGAGTGACAAGAATGCAGTCATGTTGTACATCCAATTGGAAAGAATCAGATGTGTCAAGAAGACATGTGTATGGAGTGGAGAGCTACATATGGGGAAGATATTTTTGTGGGACAGGTGCCCATTTTTTTATTTTATTTCAGTAAGGGAAGAATGTTGGGTAAGGGACATAGATATATCAGGGTCAGGTGAGTTGGGTAGGTTATGAAACAGGTGCAGACACATGGGGTAAACAAGGCAGAGACAAGGATGGTGAGGGACAGAAAAGGTGGGGACACCATGATTGGGTATAGGGAGGGGACATTGGAGGCACATGACTGTCAAGCATGGGGACATTGAGAATCTAGTCCTCACAATCAAAACCGTCATCACTGTCCCCTTCCTCTACTGGCTAATGGAGTGTGACATCACACACATTGCCTGGTGTCTCCTAGTAGGTGACAAAATCCCCAACTCCACCAGCACTCCCAGAGGGTACCACTGCACTAGCTGCCAGGGTAAAGCAACCTAATGTTGAGGGTCCATGTATTGCAGGGGCTACAGAGGCAGTACTGTCTGGTTGCATCCCTGATGTGCTGGGCTTTCGTGTGGCAGCAGTTGGAGGAGTTGCAGGCAGAGATTCACTCATTGGCCTATGTCCCTGTGCTGGAAATCATTTTGTCAGCTGACAGAAATTAATGAAATCAGAATGATGTGACATGGCATTTTAAGCCATTTTAACTAGGCTTACAATACAGAGTACAGAGCTGTAAACTTTCTCACCTCCACATCCAGATACACCTTTGCAGATAGCTATCTTCTGCCTTCTCTTCTTTATGGAGCTCCCATGTTCACTAATATTCAAATTTCACTTACTCAAAAACTTGAACACTGTTACAATAAAATATCCAGATTTGCATCAAATTCTCACAGCTGTACCCAGGATTGCACTGCACTGAAACACTTAACTGACTAGAACTACCCAGCTAGCTAAAGTATATTCAGCTAATCATCACACACTACATCATTCATTAATCAGCCACCTGCCCAGCCTTAAATTATATACTACAAAATACTCTCCTAAACAGCTCTGGTGATCAAGTAGCCAAGTTCAATTCACTGTTCATTAATCAACTAAATCAGCAGGGTATTTTCTATATTCTCACTCCATAACTAAAATATGGAACACTATGCCCACATCTATAAGGACAGACACACACTTCAAATCCATCACAAAGTCTTTTAAAAACTATTTAAAAATATGTGGCTCTGCTCATGTTCTACACCAGGTTAGTAAAATAGCTCCTTAATTTGTAATTGTAACAGTATTGCCCCCATCTTGCTATTATATATCTTATATAATTGATAATTTTTTGCCTCTTTTACCTATACTTTATACTACAATCACTATACAGTCCCCTAACTTTTCTTTCTCCCTTTTGCTTCTTTCTTATCCATACCCCACACTTTACTAATAAACACATACTTTCATTCTCCTGTAATTCCATTCCTCTCTCCACCCTGTACTATAAGATATGTATACCTCTCCTGTAATTCCTCTCCTTATAATAAAGAAAATTATTTAGCTATCAAGCAGAACCATATGGATCTGAATCATATAAGTGTGAAGACCACTTGTCTTGTGTATATAGTCTCCTTAGTAATTTCTAATGCTTGTAATTAATGTGTAAGTATGTTTCGTCTAATATATGTAAAAAATTATGTGCTACGATTATTGTACATGTGTTTTTGTATGCAAAAATATTCATTTTTGCTGCCTAATAAGCTAATGTAATATGTTATTTGTCTCTGGAACTTTTTTTCCCAGGCATACACTGATAGTGGGCATCCACCCAGTTGTACTTTCCTGATAAACAAATGTCAAATAAAATAAATAAATAAATTATATTTTAAGATTCAGTTGTTACCTGTGAGATTTAAACCCACAAAATATATTATTATGATAGACTATTACAATTACCTTGAGCTACAGAATGAAATATTCATGCTTGATTTTACAGTTAACATATGCATGCTTACTTTGCTACTAATTTATAATGTTATACTTTTAATACAACAATAATTATTCTGTGCTGCATACATACCCCCTTCTTTTACTAGTCTTTCTAAATGCTCAGCATGGGCTTCCCTGTTCACTGCAATCACCTGTGCAGCTGTAAAATACAGAAAAGAGCATTATGCATACCAGTCTTGCCTATCTACAGCTTTGGGTATAATTTAAAGCATCTTTATCTGTATACTTACACAACTGTGAGATGTCAGCAGTCCTAAACTCATCTACCATCTCTTTTAGTTGTGACTGCTTGTACCATTTCAGATAACTGAATTGGTGCCTGCATTGCTCTCCAGTGTGTGGAATGACAGTCACACTGGAAACAGCCATGCAAGACTGTTTTTTTTAAGCCTCTGATTTATATTGAGACCCAGTATAGTCCCCTGCAATAGCCTACAGCTATGGCACTTTACAAGGAGTCCCGTAAATATTCTGGACTACTCTACACCCCATCTTTGTCCTAAATTGGGAATGATCTTTTCTTGCTCCTGCTATGTACACAGAGGTCACACAGCAACAATTAAAGTATTTTCCCACCAATATATGATATTGCATTTAAAGGTCTGTGCACAGACCTGCACAATGATGTCAACTGCATTTGCAAGATGTTAAGCAGGCAACAACAATGCCAAAAATAGAGGAAGGCAGTTTATGAATTAGAAAGGGTAATGTGACAGTTGGTATTAGCTTATGGGTTGGATGCTGATATACTGTACCTGCGAGATGAGCTAACTCTTCAAACATGTATTGGGATGTATAAATTTTATGACCTGACATATTTTGTGGTAAGTTTACACACTAATGAAAGTAATTTGTACAACATGGAATTCAAACCTATGTAAAATAAACAATACAAAATCCTCCACTTAGGTGGTTTTACCCTCTTTTCCACAGTGGAAGGGCTTGTCAGATATGCTCATTAATTATATGGATACATTTAAGAGTGAGTGGTTAAACACATATGTGTGCGACCTCACTGTGTCCTGGTTTGTAAATTCATGTGTACATGACTATCATTGAGTATGAAGTCCATCCATGGGCAGAAAAGACACTTTTAAGTACAGTAGTATAACTGTCAGGTATACCCACAATCACACATATAATCCAAATGATATCCACCGACTATTGATAGTAATTTTATGTATAATTATATTTATATTGTTAAATTTAATATAAATTACATTGGAACAGCATTAAAAGAAGTTGGAGGTTGCTGGACTGGAAACCTGGCTCACCTCTATTATGGCCCTGAACTTACATCACTTGCCATAGGGAAGGGTGGACAACAGGTGTATTCTTTACACTCATTACTGTGCAGACTGCTTATTGCAACTGAGAACATGTTTGTCACACATGCTCATTAGATGTATATGCACATTAAAGTGTCGAGTGATTAGTTATGTATGCATGAGACATGAAAGTGCAGAAAATAAATGTTTAATTGTAGAACCATGAGTGTACTGATAACAACAGTCAGACATATAAGTGGTATTATGTGAATGCTCAATCCACCTGCTATACATAGTTATTTTTATGTATAATTATTTATATATATATATATATATATATATATATATATATATATATATATATATATATGTATATAGTTTGTTTGTTTGCCAGGATAGTCCATTGGGCCACGAAGAGCCCATTTTCAATTATTTTTATATTGTTGTATTTTTTTATAAATTACAGTGGACCATCATTAATACAACTTAGAGTTTGCTGGATTAGAACCCTGACTCAGCTCTATTGGGGATATTTACTGACACCTGTTGTCACAGGGAGAGCTAAGCAGCAAGTGTGTTTTTTGTACTCAATACTGTGTATGATTTCTGCTGCAAAATGCTGCTTAGCATGTTTGAGGATGAAAGACTGCATATGTTAAAATGTATCTTTTAAGAAATTGACAAGTCTACAGGTGTTGTGGAAGCATGTTAACAGCCATACAGTGCTGCTTTGTGTGTTTGCTCAATTGAAACAACAAGATGTAACAGTGTATCTTTTTGGAAATTGGCAATGTCTGCTTATTGTATGCAGGTGTTGTATAACTGTAGGTGTTTTGGAAGCCGGCTGACTACTCCTTATCGTTTTTGCATAATGGAAGGCAAATGATGTGACAATGTATCTTTTCTAAAATTGACAATGTCTGCTTGTTGTCTGGGGCAGTAGGCCATGTTTGCACAGAGGTGAGCAACACACAAATGAGACAGGCAAAGCTGAACTTGTATTATTCTTGTAAAAAGTGTTTCTTGTTTTTCAGCATTAAATGATAGATGTGGGACTTGAACCACGATCTGCATATCCCATGTGCTGCGTGCTTCATTGTGTTTAACAGGTGTGTTTTACACACACTTGATTCACAGCTGTCATTTTTGCTGTCCTTATCATAGAATCAACTTCCATTAATTTTAATTTATTTATCTATTTTATTGTATTTGAGCTAAGCCACACATTGTGCAAATATTTATATTAAAAGAGCATAAGCAACATTACAAAATACATTTTAATACATCTTACATATTTTTACCCAACTCTGGATTTGAAATATCATACTAATGAACCTAACAAACACACTAGGAGTTTCTTCTCTCTTTGCCACAGAAATAGCTTTCCAGGAGGGAAGCAAATCATTGTGCATACAAGCAAATCCCATTTCATCCACACTATTAACAAGACATATAGACCTGTACACTCTCAGTTGTTTGTACATGTTTTGCTTACAAGTTTATTGCAAAGAGTGATCACACGACCAGTTATGAGTTTTGTTTGCAGCAATGCGGCTCGGTTTACTATTTGTGTTGTGCTCATTCTTCTCTTATCTGTGGTGTACTCTCAGACATGCAATATATAGGGCATTCTGTATCATTGTCCTTTAAATGTATGATAAAATGACATGACATTGAAAAACAGTTTTCAGCAAAGGCAAGAGAGTTTGGCTATTAGTGGGCAAAATGAGGACCATGTGACGTTCACTTCCATTTAAAAGCTTGCTACATTTACTTCTATGCATTGTAAGTGTATTCTGGGTGACACACCCAATGCAGGTGAGTTAGTCGGAATTGCTGTTGTTTCTTCCTTCTCCCTCACACTAATCATTCACAGTTGCAGTCCATTAACAACTAACACTGAAGTAGTGCCCACACTTTGTTTACACCTGTGACATTAAGTCAAGTTTGGGATTCAGCAATTCTAATGAGTTCACACCTTAACTGCATCTTCGCCATGCTGACAGGCCTGACTCTACATTACAAAAAGGTAACCATGTAGTTAGGGAATGTGAAGGTGAGGAGACTTGTCTATTTGGAGGACATAGAAGACTGCTATTCCTTTTGATTTATCTGCAGAGAAGGCTTATGTTCTTGCTAAGGAATGATTGTGTTTTTCAAATATTCTAGATTTGTTAACATGTTACAAAGAAAATTTTTATATACATGCATTAGAAAATGGAACTTTTATCTGTATGTACTTCTTTTTTTTGGGCAGGCATTTTTTCTCACATAGACAGCCGATTACCTTTCATCACGTGTTATCATTAAAACTGTGTTATGCTGCAATTTTCTTATGTTATTTCAGGGAAATGTACTATATTGCCAATGACACATTGTTGTCATGCTCCTAAGATGGCCCATAGACTCCTCCAGGGGAGTGCTGGGCACAGAGAAAGGTGACTGGATATCATAAAAATGGACTTTTCTGGTTAAAATGTGCACACTTTTTGTGAGAATTGTGTTGAAAGCATATTTATAGCAAATTAATCATTTGGCATTCATTGGTTTATACAAACTTTTCATTTGCCTGTTTTTTTTTTTTTTTTTTGAGGGTGGGAGAGCCAAGTACCATTTTTGTGTTGCCACAGAAAGGTTGTGTGTGTTTAAAGACGTTTGATCTTGAAATTGTGTAGTCATCCTGTTATTTCTATGATAAATAATACAGTACTAAAGTGGCATTTCTTTTTTATGTCCAAACATTGTTTTGTGTGTGACTATGATATGGTATAACCACATAACCTTCAATTTTAATAATTGAAATATATGTCTCTAGTGGTTAATGTTGAAATTTTATTTGCTTATTTATTTTATATTTGATTACTGGGTTGGTCTGACTTGGCAATCAGGTGCTTGTTTTCAGCAGAGACCTGTGGAGAAAAGCTCCACATACACAACACTCATAAAAATACAAAATACAAAAGCTCCTCATATATTTTAAAAATATAACAGTCAGAGATGAGTACAAATTAATAGAGCAAACAATAGAGCAAACAATAGTATATCCTGGTATAGTATGATGAGAAGTTACAAAAGTGTACAATATACAGAGTGTACAGTAGTAAAGTAGAAAATATAATGTATTTGAGTAAGAAAGCACAGTAATACTACATACAGTTATATACATTCATTTAAAAATACAATTCACTATGGCAGGATTTTTTTATGTGTTTGACCTTTGAGTAGTGCCAGAGGAAGGTTTACCTGAATGGTGGTAGTAGGGCTAACCATGATCAGTACAGGTACGTTACCAGATGAGATTGAAGTGGGCTTTTAATTGGGTTTTAAAGATGGGACTGCAGTTTTGCAATCTGATATCCAGTGGAAAATAATTCCAAGTGTTAGCAACTGTGTAGGAATAGAGGGATTCACCAGCACTGTGTCTACACGTAGCTACTTCAAGAAGGTCTTTGTTGTGGATCTTAGTTGGCGAGCAGAATTGTGAAAGTTGAGTAAGCCTGAGAGATCGGGAATCTTGTTTGGGTGGTACAGCAAGTAATGAGCCATGTTGAGTTGGTTATAGTTTAGTAAGTTGGGGAGTTCTAGCCAACCTAGTTGTTTTAGAGAGTGTCAGTGGTGGGAGCAGAAATTAGAGTTGGTTGCGAATCTAGATATTTTATTAATGCACAAGGACAATTTGTTTTGGTCTGTCTTGTTAATGTTTGTTAACACATGGGCTATATAGAGCAACATAGAGAGAAGGTGGATTCTGTATATAGTAATTTTGGTGTCTTTGGTTAGATAGTTTTTGCAGCAGTATCGGGTTCCAAGTTTTTTACAGACTTTGGATATGGTTTGTGCTATATGTTTGTCAGACTAAGTTTTGGTCAAGTATTACACTAAGAAGTTTAGCTTGTGACACTGGGGAGATTTGGGTGTTATTGGCAGAACTGACAAAGAAAAGAGCAGAAGAATCAATAGTTTTGGGAGGGTGGAAAAGCATAAGTTGAGTGGTTTTGGGATTAAGTATTAGTTGTGAGTTTGTTAACAAGTTTTTGATATTGGAGAAGGCTTCTTGGATTTTAGTCTGGAGTGTTTGGAGTTTAGGGGCTGAGCAGATCAGTGTAGTATCATCTGCATATTGGACTATTGTAGCTTGCTGTGTGTCAGTGTGTATGGTGTTTGCAAAGATATTAAATAGTAGGGTTCCAGAATGGGTCCCTTTGGTACACCCACTATTAGTGGCAGAAGGGGGTAGAGGGAAATATGCCACTTAATTGCTTGTTGACGGTTGGATAAGTAGTCCTGAAATCAGAGCAAGGAGGGGTTGTTTAGGTTGAGTTTGGCTAGGATAGTAAGTAGTTTGCTGTGGGCTACTGTATCAAATACCTTGGACAGATCAAGGAAGGTAGCAGATACTAGGTTTTCCCGGTTTCCATATTGACCAACAGTGTTGGTGGATGATATCAGTGCTTTGGTGGTGCTATGGGATGGGCGAAAGCTGTGTTGGGTGTTGGTGAGGAGACTATTTGTAAGTAAATTTTTATCAGCTGAGAATGGATACATTTTTCAAGGATTTTTGATAGGGGGATAAGATGCTATGGGGCTGTAGTTGGCAAGTTCTATCGAGGGACCACCTTTGTGCAAGGGTATTATGTAGGAGGTTTTCCAAAGGGCTGGAATTGTATGCTCATTGATAGACTGGTTGATAAGTATCAAGATGGAATAAGCTATAGCACTAGTGGTAATTTTTAGGTACTATGCAGGGAGTTTGGTGATTGCCAAGGTAGTGGGTTTTAGTTTAGTGAGGTGCTTGTATATTGTGTTGGTAGGAGCTGGTTTAAGAGTGACTGGGAGTATGAGCTCAGGTTGCTGACTGGTTGTGGGGAAATGCAGGTCTGACATTTGCTAGTTAGGTTAAGGATGGAAGAAGTGAATTAGATGTTAAATTGGATAGCTATTTCTATATTATCTCCGCTGACAATGTGGGGGGAGGGGTAGTGGATTTGCTGAGTTGTAATAGTTGGTTGACAGCTGCCCCAAAATTTTGGGGGTTAGTGGTATGTTTTACTTGTAGCTCTGTGCAGTGATTTGTCTTATCTTGTCTTATCTGTTTTTTTTCACTTTATTACATAGTTCAAGGAAGATCTGCCTGTTGTGATCGGTCTTATTGTGATACCATGTAACCCAAGCTTTATCCCTAGATTTTAGAAGGGTTCTTGTGTTTTTAGAAAGCCATGGGGCTGGGTTGGTTTTTAATTGAACTGTCCGTAGGAAGCCATCTGATTTAATATTTTTAAAAAAGGTGGAATTGAAGTAGTCCACTGCCTTATCTAGTGTGAGGATTGTTAGGGGAGCCCAGTTGCAATACCTTAGTGCATTACTGAAATGCTCAGGTATAACATTTTTTGAATTCCAGATTTCACATAGGGTATTTTGAGGTGCTGTCTTAATATGAATGTGGGTAAATGGTCACTAAGGCCATTTGGTACTGTACCATAATATTGGGCAGTAGATGGGTTGTTTGTAAGGATCCAGTCTAGCATGGATTCCTTGTCTGTATTTTTGTCAATGCGGATGGGTGTTTGGATAAGTTGAGTATAGGAATGCAGGTTGATGTGATTAGAGGGGATAGTTGTGTTGATGGATTTCCAGTCAATGGTAAAGTCCCCTAGGTGGAGTGTCTCCTGTGGGAGGTTTGCAGATGTCCAGTTTAGTATATACTCAAGAGTAGGTATGTTGTCACCTGGCAGTATGTAAATACCCACTAGGTTTAGTTGTTTCTGTTGATTGATTTGAATTTTGGTGAATATGGTGTCCGCATTGTTAAATGCTGGGATTTCATTATCTACCCTTAGTCTACCCTGAGGACAGTCTTGTATAGTATGGTGACACCTCCATCTTTTTTGATAGTTCTATCAGCCTTAATTATATTATAACCTTGGGGGGGGGTATCTCATTTTCCTTAATGTGGGGTTTGAGCCAGGTCTTGGTAATGACTGTAATGTCTGTGTTGTAAGCAGAGAGTGTGGCGTGTACTTTGTCAATTTTGTTCAAGATACTTTTAGTGGTCATAGTAAGTAAAAGTAGGTCACCGGGTTTCTTACAGTTAATTGTATGTTGAATGCTTGGACTAGTGAGCTTGGTAGTATCAGCTGTGGGGCCTGGTTTGGTGTGTATATCACCAAAAATTTGGAGCTGTGTTTGTAGGAATAGACATAGAGATTGAATTTTGAGGAGAAATTTAGTTAATCTGTTGGATTTGGTGGAAGGTGTGGTGGAACTAATATATTTTTGTTTGTATAACTGAGTGGTAGAGTAGTTCAGTAAGTGGGTTGGATGTTGGAGAACGGATTGTTACTATGGGGTTGGTAGGTGGAAGTTAGGGTTGAGCTGGGGTGAAATATTATGTGAGCATTATGGCAGCAGGTAATGGTATAAAGTGTAATAAGGGTAGCTAGTAGTAATAGATGAGAGGTAAACATAGTTACTTGAGGGTTTGTGGGTGGTGGTTTGGTTGGTGGTGGCAGGATGGAGATATAGAGTTTTATAGGAGGACGGGAACTTTTTAATGTTTGCAATTGTGTTGTTGTTTTGGGATTGGTTGAGGTATTGGGTGGGATGTGAGTGGGGTTGTGGTTTTGTGTCTATAAATTAGCAGATAGTGGGGGTGGGTGGAAATTGGGGTCAGGGTAGGGGAGCGGAGTGAAGCCCAAGCATACCAAGGGCAGAATGGAGTTGGCAGGCCCAGATCAGTAGTCAGCTGACAATGCTGACATAAACTATCAGTGAAGTGGCTAGGTAAGCAAGAAAGCTTGAACTAGGTGGGAAAATAATCCCAAAACTAACAGGGAAAACAATGTGAGTGAGAGACAGTGGAAAGGGGGCAGTGTCGTTAAGAACCTAGGATGAACAACAGAACCAAATTAAGGGCAGCTGTAGTGAGAATGTTTAATGATTTTGATTTCCCTTAGTATTTTATATTTCCTGTTATTGTTGTATTTTTTGTTTTCTTTAAACTGCAAGTAGACATAAGGGTTCTAGGGGGTGTTTAATTTTAGATCTCTGAGTATATCAGTAATTATGCATGACCTGAATTGTAGCTATGATAATCAAGCTGGAGACATGCTGCTACAGAATTACTTGGGTCCCAGCTTTTAGTAATCTAGCCTGGAATCGGGTGGGAAACCTGGTGTTATGATGATACCTGGTGATATAAAATTAAAGCTGGGGTTAGTTACAGATGAAACAGGAGATGTAATGGAATGCTATTTAATAGAGTTAAGTTTTTCTCAAAAGGAAATAGACTTTAGTTGGGGGGGCACTTACTGGAGAGGGTTATACAATTGTTGCTTCCCGACGATGTGCTTTTCAGTACAGTGGTTTGATTAAGGAACTATACAACAGAATGTACTAACACACTCAAAATATGCTAACACAAATATATATATATATATATATATATATATATATATATATATATATATATATATATATATATATATATATGTGTGTGTGTGTGTGTGTGTGTGTGTGTGTGTGTGTGTGTGTGTGTATGAGCAGGAATTTAATTATGTGAAATTTATGTGTTGTATCCTTCTCTGTTTTATATCAGATAGGATTATGGCACCCAAGTGTACAAATCCACATAAACCCTTATTCAATGACCCTGAAAACAATGTTATAATGGAGGCATTTAGGCACCACAGCACCTTACTTCTTGAGACAGGATGTGGGGGATATGGTTGACAGACTGCAGATTTGGAACCAGAAAGTGAATGATGTGAATGCCGTAGGGGGCATAGCAGGACTGATGATCAGGTGTGTCATAGGGCCAATGATATGATTTCATCAGCCCAAAGGAGAGCAACTGCAGTTGCCCATGTACAATGGGCTGCAGGGGTGGGGGGTCTACAGAGCCACCATTGACACCAAATGCACTGTCAGAGATGCAGATGGCTCAGAGGAAACTGTACACCAACACGTGATTGATGTCAGTGCTGGTGCTTCAGGGAGGACAGTTTGTGCCAGGAAGAGGTTCCATGCAAGCTTACATATGTCAAGTTTTAAGAGTTATAGTAAACTATAGAAAAAATTAACTAATACTTCATGGTGTTTTTTTTTTTTTTTTGATGAAACTGTTGATAATGTAAGCGACTTAAAGACACATTTTTGTTCATTACACAGACAGGAGTCCCCATGGACTATGATGTTTGCAGATGACATTGTGATCTGTAGTGAGAGTAGGGAACAGGTGGAGGAGACCCTGGAGAGATGGAGATATGCTCTAGAGAGAAGAGGAATGAAGGTCAGCAGGACTAAGACAGAATATATGTGTCTGAATGAGAGGGACGATAGAGGAATGGTGAGGATGCAAGGAGTAGAGGTGGCAAAGGTGGATGAGTTTAAATACTTGGGATCAATAGTTCAACGTAATGGTGAGTGTGGAAAAGAGGTGAAGAAGAGAGTACAGGCAGGATGGTGTGGGTGGAGAAGAGTGTCAGGAGTGATTTGTGACAGATGAGTACCAGTAAGAGTGAAAGGGAAGGTCTACAAGAGGGTAGTGAGACCAGCTATGTTATATGGGTTAGAGACAGTGGCATTGACAAAAAGGCAGGAGTTTGAGCTGGATGTGGCAGACTTAAAGATGTTAAGATTTGCACTGGGTGTGACGAGGGTGGACAGGATTAGGAATAAGTATATTAGAGGGTCACCCAGGTTGGAATGTTTGGAGACCATGCTAGCGAAGCAAGATTACGTTGGTTTGGACATGTGCTGAGGAGAGATGCTGAGTATATTGGGAAAAAGATGCTAAGGATGAAGCTACCAGGTAACAGGAAAAGAGGAAGGCCTAAGATAAGGTTTATGGATGTGGTGAGAGAGGACATGCAGGTGGTTGGTGTGACAGAGCAAGATGCAGAGGACAGGAAGAAATGGAAACAGATGATCCACTGTGGTGACCTCTAACGGGAACAGCCAAAAGAAGATGATGATGACACATGGTCTTTAGGTTTACATGGCAGTCAAGGTTCAGTTAAAATTATTGTCAACAGGCATATAGGCAAAAATTGTGTATTCACTGTCACCCTGTTATTGCAGTTGTGGTGAATGCATCCTTGCCTTGCTTCTTTTCTTCCAGGACCATCCTTCTCTACCAAGTGTGGAGTCATCTGCACATGGTAAGGCAAACATTTTTATGTGATTATTGATATTGTCAGATATATGCATTTATCTGTATGTGTGAGGTGGGTGTGATGAGCATTGTGTGTATTTCTGTACTTATCTATGATAGTTTGACCAGTGTTAGTTTCTTATCATATGAAATGTTTTAAATATTCAGTGTAGGTATTCATTTCTTTCATGTGTTTGTTGCTTATTAACACAGATGATCCTGGCAGTGGAAGTGCAAGACTCTTACCACATGATGTCAGAGTATTGGCAGACTTTTATGATGATGGTGGCCAACAACAGACACAGCTGGAGGGTGCAAAATTTGAATCTGACACTGAAGTTGACATTCAGCCATCCCCTGTATTTCTCTTGGACACTGTCAGTAGACCTATGCATACCTATTACACTGAGCCCTCAGATTGGACAGGTGAAGGATGACACAGTTGATAAGGATAGTGTGGCTCTTGTGGCTTCAGTGCCGGTTGACATCAGCCATAGCCAGAGTGTGGGTGAGGTGCAATGCAGGAGGTGTGTTACGGATACTCAGAAGAGGCCTGCTGTCCACCCTCCACCTGATCCTGGTGTGTCATTACATGTCACTCAATGCATGTTTAGGATTGTATTGGAGGTGCAGACTTGTTTCACTAGGGTCTCCAAGCACATGCTTAGGGTTGTAGATGTAGCACCAGTTGACATGCATGACTGCCCTGCCATATGAATGATTTAATGGATCTTATGAATGACACAATAGAATGAGCAATGTCTGTAATGAAACATCTGCTGAGATGGGGTCAGCATCCACCTGGACATAGGTCAGCATCATCCTCTGATGTTAGCCAACGTGGAAATTCCCCATCACACTCCCATAATGTAACTATTTCCACTGCTCCATCAATAATTAAGGTGTCCATACCCATACACTGTAGGCCATGGGGTCATGGTCTTGGATGTTCTCTTGATGAAAGCTCATCTAGCAGACACGGGTCATATTCAGGTAACAGCAGCACATCTGACCATGGGCATGGATTTCCCAGTGCAACTCCTGGCAGTGCCACTTCTCATGGTTGGGGTTAAGGGTGATGACTATGAACTGTTACCTCTACTTTGCATGGTTCACACCTGTGTGATATACCAGGACACAGAGCTAGTACAAAGCTTGGCTGTGTTCTTGCATACACTCCCACAAACTTTTCAACTTGACTGCCCAGACAGACACACACATATAACACTTACATGGGTCAGTCATGAGACATACAGCACATTCCGTCTCAGTGGTCTTTTGATATTACCTGCATTCCTGACTGCCTTTGTTTCTTATTTGCTCGCACTCCTCCTGCCCTACCCCCACCTCCACCCCCATCCTGTGTGAATGATGATAACTGTGTCCTGCTACCCATCCTATGTAAATGATGATAACTGTGCTCTGCCCCCTAACCCTGTGCAAAATGATGGTAACTGTGACCTGCCACCCCACCTTGTGAAAATGATGATATCTGTACCATCTCCTTGATTCTATCTTTTGGATTCAGGGATACATAAGTCTTTTGTCTGATGGACAGCATACATAGCTGACTGAGTGCTTATTATATATGTGTTTATGATGCTGTTTTTTTAAAATTGTACTGCTTTCTTACATATTTTTGTAATCTGTTTATCTTTGATGTATACAGCCTATTAGTTGACAGAGAACACATCTATTGACATAAGTCATTGCTGTCACATATTGATGTCATTGCTGTAAAAATCACCCACCTTTTACTTAGAGACATTGGCATGTAACATTATGCAAGGATGTGGCATTCATTTGTATTATTAGCCATGTATTTTCCTATTTCAGATTCAGCTTGTACTTTGATAGTCCAGCAATTACAAGTGTTTAATTCAGGGCTGACTGTGTGATGCTAGCAGTCCACAGACATTACATGGATATGCAAAGGTTGTGAGTGTTGCCTGGCATCCATTTTACTGTATGCATGTACATAGGATGACAGTTTTACCCCTTTAGGTGAACATGTGTGCTGTCCATTGCCCCTTGGCCAGGAAGAGGGCATATTTTGCACACCTATCTCTACCTACACTTACAGAGGTTGGTAATTTCCCCCTCTAACTACTCTTTGCATGTGGCTGTGGTGACCTTGTAAGCAGTGGTGGGATGTGTGTCCCTTCTCCTTGGTGTTCCTGCTGAAGCCGTCATCTCAGAATATTTATTTTATTTTATTTATTTTACATTTGTTTATCGGGATCGTCTGACTGGACACAGGCCCATTTACAGAGGATGCCCAGGGAGAAAAGCTCCACAACTAGATTAACATCAACATGGTAATACAAACAATCATATAACAGTGATAAATGAGGTATGTACAGACATAAAAAGTCTCTTACAATCCAGTCCAAACAATTAACAATACATCACCAGTAAGTGAGTAAATTTACAAAGACAGAGTCTCATACATCAAAGCTTTAACATTGATTAGTGAGAAAAAAGAATAAAAAAAATTATATAATTAGACACGACATATGTAATTTCAAGTTGACAGTAAGATACCTAACTGTAGCATATATACAATTGAGATAACAGGAAGAAAGGTGTAAAGTGTGCTGAGATTGTGAGATTCATGTGATGCATGGACATAGCCAAGGTGTGATTTGAGAGCATTTATGAAATGTGTGTTAGTGGGGTAGAAGTCAGGGAAGGTGGGAGGTTATTCCAGGATCTAGCTATGGCATGAGAAAAAAGAGATTTTCCTGAGTTGTTGGTAGCTTTAGAGATGCAGAGGAGGGATTTTTCAGTAGATGGGAGAGGACGATTAGATCTGTATGGAGATAGTAACTGGCTTAGTGCTGTTTTTCTTCAGGATGTCTAACAATATTAAAGGCAGTGACTAGCTGGTGGCAATTGAGTAGCTGGGGAAGTTCTAATCATCATAGTTCCCTTAGAAATTGACAGTGATAGGTTCTGAAGGTGGAGTTGTTAGCAAACTCAGCAATTTTATTGTAACATGATTCAAGTCTGGTGAGATCAAGTTTACTGACTTGGATAAGAATTGGTGTGGCATACATTAGAGTGGAGAGTTGATGGGTTTGGGCTAGAGTGATCTGTGCCTGTTCTGAGAGGAATTGTTATGCCTATATAGGGTTCCCATTTTTTTGTGGACCTTTTTATGGTTTGTGAGATACGGACGTCGAAAAGTAGGTTATTGTCAATTTCTACACCGAGGAGCTAGGTATGGTCACAGGGAGATATGATGGTACCATTTTTGAAAGAGATTGAAAAGGATAGGGGGGTAGGTATAGATTTATTGGTGGTGAAAAGTAGTGATTTTGTCTTATTGGGGTTTAGGATTAGTTGGATATCAGCAATCCAGCTTTCTACAGAATTGAAGGATTCTTGTGTAAGCTGTTGTAGAGTGGAAAGCGATGGAGCAGAGCAGATAAGAGTCGAATCATCAGCATACTGTATAAGGGAGGCATGCTGTGTGGAGGTGTGTAAATTGTTGGTAAATATGGAGAAGAGTAGTGGGCCTATAATTGAGCCTTGTGGCATGCATATCATAGTTGGGAGTAAAGGAGATTTTATGCCTTGCCATTGAACTGATTGCTGCCTATGTGACAGATAGCTTTTAAACCAGGCAATAGTGGAAGGGGCAAAGGAAAGGGAGGCTAAGGAGTTTAGAAGTTTGGAGTGTGAGACCATATCAAATGCTTTTGAGAGATCTAAATATATTGCAGAAACAAAATTATTATTTCTGTGAAGGTTGATCTGGCTGGTAAAAGAGATTAGAGCAGTTGTGCTGTGATTTTGCTGGAAGCCATGTTGTGTGGAGAAGAGAAGATTGTGTGTGTTTAGGAATTTCATGACTTGAGAGTGAATACATTTCTCAAGCAGTTTAGATAAGGGGATAGAATGGCAATAGGATGGTAGTTTGAGAATTCATAAGAACTGCCACCTTTATGAAGTGGTATAATATATGAAACTTTCCAGAGTTGGGGAATGTAGGCTTCCTGTATGGAGTGGTTGATGACGATAGAAACTGGGTAAGCTAGGGATTCAGCAGAACTTTTTAGGAAGTTGGCTGGTAGACTGTCAGCTGCAAGGGTGGTTGGCTTTATTTTTAGGAGGAGTTTTTTAATAGTGGAAGTGGGAACTAGTGAGAGAGCAAAGGAGGGGATATTGTTGGTGCATATGTGTATGGTTGTTATTGAATAGCTAGGAGGATAGAGTTAGGATGGATTTTGTAAAATAGTGATTAAACTGGGATGCAATATGTTTGGTATTGTTGTTTGAGGAGGGGGCTGGAGTGGTAGTCAAGATGTTTTTAAATCAATTGCTAGATGTTAACAGTGGTCCAACAAAGTTTGAAGAAATATATTGAAATGGCACCTCTGTGATAGGCACTGGAATTAAATAATGTTTAAAGTCTCTGGTGAGGTGCTGCCTTTTGGGGAATCCAATACAAACATTCTCAACTTTTTTCATTTGATTTCAAAACATCTTGGCTATTTTGGACTATTCAGCTAAGTGCTCCAAGGCTATTGCCTTACATACAGCTAATATGAAATATATAGCTAGAGAGTTAGATGATTCTTTTCTAGAAGAATGATACCTTAAGGAAATACTCACTAAACAGGGTCTTCATTTATATCCAGAATAAAATATCCACTCTGTCAGTGCTTTAAGATGAAACAATTAAAAACCTAAGTGTACCATACCCAGACAGATGACTTAGTGGAGTGTTTGACATGAACATTAAAATCCATACGGGGGAAGGTTATTGCAGAATATGGTAAAAACTGCATCAGCTAATAATATACCTTCCGTGAGGTATTAGAAAAGTGCCAAAATCTTCAACAAGATTCAGTCCTGTTGAGATATTATAGGGCAGGCATCCACATGGAGTATAAAACATTGCCACTGAAATTTATGAAGATAAAAAAACAATTAAAACCTCTGAGGAACAGTATATCAGATCACAAGTACTGGTGCCTATCATACAAGAACATGTGGAAGGAGTCCTGGTTACACAACATAGGGTGAATAATAGAAACCTTACAGCAATAGATGTAGATCAGATGTTATCTTTGTTCTCCACCTCAGAAAATAAGTTTGATTGACTGGTAAGTGAAGGCCAGAACAGATATACAATATCAACATTCTAAAACATTGGTAAGATGTGCAGACCTGTGTTGTTAGCTCAATGGCAGAAAGTGATGCAACTGATGGAAAAAGAAAGCTAACCTCTGTGCCTGCAGAGGATGGAAAGAACATACTATCTATCTAACAAACTGATAAGGGGGTTTCTTTTAAGAAACATGGAAGTGTTTCATAAATACCTGGCAGAAGAAACTGTGGTGACTCCTGTTGAAGTCTACATGTCCTCCCTGTGTCTGAGTGGGTTTCCTCTGGGTGCTCTCTTTCCCTCCCGCATTCCAAAGACATGCAGTCGGTGGATTGGACATTATAAACTGGCTATAGGTGCAAGTGTGCATGCAAATGTATAGTGTGGAAGAAATACAGTAGAAGGGCTATCCATCTGGTGGTGTAAACCTTAGCTCTAGATTATTGTCACTGTTGAAGTGACATCCTAACCCCATGTGCAAAATTGGAGAAAGGGGTTGTGGATGAATGGATGGATGATGCATTTTGGGAGAAGAGGTTAATTGAAATCTTTAGAGAGTACCAGAGCTACATAGAAAGATTGTGGAAGAGGAAGTGCAAAAATGATTGCAATTGGGGGGTGGTGGTGATACAGGTGACAAAATATGAGTAGAGTAGCTCCATTTGTCAGCCTGAAATTTTAATGGAACAATCACGTTGTGTAATGGTTTTAAAACACTGAATAGTACTGCACAGTTTGACAGATCCTCACTGCCTAGCTAGATGAACTAGAGGAAATGACAGATAAGGCAAGATTCTTTACATCATTAACTATGATAAATAGATATTGACAAATTCTAACAGTGAAGCCAGGGAAAAAGGCATTCTTTTCAAACTCAGATGGCTTACTCCCACATACTTTCTTTGCTTTTGGCCTACATGGTACATCTGTAAACTTTCAAAAATCCTATGTCAATACACTGATGTTTCCCTACATGATATCACAATACACCATGAGGACTGGGACTCCCACCTTGCTAATATATAGGCTTCTTAAGACTCACTTAGAAAAGATAGGTTTATTTATTTGTTTCATTTATTTTATGCTTCTTTAATGGGATAGGGAACTTATCCAAACAGACCTCACTCCTAAGATGCACTGAAACAACTAGAATTAGATTAATACAGAACAGCAGGGATAAAATAATGGAGAGTACAATACCATAACTGAAGATAAAAATACAGGCAAACTGTTAACAGTATTTATAGACAATAAAACTAAATGCGATATGTTGAACAAGAAATTCTATACACAACAGATGTAGTTGAGAGTACTGATGCCTTCTTCTTCTTCCAGCTTTTCCCAGTTAGGGGTCGCCACAGTGGATCATCTCTCCGCTCATGATTGGCAGTGGAGTTTTATGGTGTTGAGTTGTCAGCCCAGCGCCCAACCTTCCACAGAAGGCACACACATGCACACACTCACACTAAGGGCCAATTTAGAGTGTCCAATCCACATACTGCATGTCTATGGGATGTGGGCAAACCCACGTGACCACAGGGAGGACATGCAGACTCCACACAGAAGGCACCCTAGCCGAGAATTGAACCGGAGAACTTCTTGCTACTGATGCCTATCAGTACAAAATAGATGAGAAGAAAGCTAGTAGAATGTTTAGGGACACTTAAGTGATGTGGTCTGAAGTAAGGCATTTATACTCACTCTGTTTAGCATGGAGACTTTAAGTTAGGGTTTGTATTTAATGTACGTAGATAAAGAGCTTGCTTGGTGTTTGATTCTTAGAAGTCTAAACAAAGGTAAAAGGTCTTTGTTTGACCAAGTCTGAGGATGACTGTAAGCTAAAAACAGTCACTATATCCCCAAAAGGCTCAGACATCATCCAGAAGGGCTTGTCCCAAGAACGTAGCTGGTACCAGATTTATGGACTAAAGCATAAATATCAAAAAGTGCATTGCTGCATCCTTTAAGAAACCAACTGCCCTGGGAAACTACCCCATTGAAAATACAGCCGTAAGAGTCAATCCAATACTTAGATATTTGGGAACATATGTTGACAGTGACCTAGCATACAACCAAAATTTGTCTATTGTTATGAGGAAGCCCTTCCATATTGCTCATCTTATACACAAAGATATATCATCTCACCCCTGTCCAGATATATACAGCAACTAGAGTACCCACAGCCTCCTCACAATGAAAATAGAGGGACACAACTACCTGATCTACATGGACTTCCTCTAAGCCATATCAGTCTACTCAGTCTCTTATAGACCATTAAGACTTGATCTGTGCCTGGCCTGTATGGTATCCTCTGAACCAGTACTAATGCACCTACTGCACATTAAACAAGTAATATGACATTAGAAATACCAACGCCAGTGACCCCAGCCTCTTCTGAAAGATAAACACAATTATTTGGAAGTACAGGTACATATTCCAGATGATGACACTACTCTGGAACAGACATCCCATCCATGTAAAACAAATCTCATTTCTGTCTCTGTTCAAACACATCTTAGATCAATGAATGAAAATAAGGACATTTACCCTAGGCCTACCCCTATACTACAAAGAACCTAAATGGCCTGTCCTGAGCATGGTCACTTTTCAGTACTCAATAGCATGACCCCAGATGCACCCATTCACAAATGTGAAGCAAAAGAATAAAATTCATGGTAAGGGTAATTTGAAAACCTAATGGAATAACACTGGTTTGCTTAAAATGCTCTGTCAGGACAGTTAACCTTTGAGTTATAATATTTAATGAGCTATGTTCTTTTGAAAGTTTTTGGTAGGGTTACGAAGATACCTTTTGGTAGACAGCCAAATTGTCAGTAAGAGAAGGTCTTGTCAGAGTTAGTTTTGTAAGTCAGAGTGTTTTTGCAGGGCCTAGAGATGACAATATAATTTCCATATACCTTGAGAAGAAATGGGGTAGGTCAAAGGGAAGTTTATAAAAATGAAAAAAAAAGTAGTGGGGCAAAGGTGGACCCTTGAGAAATCCCATTCTGAAGAGGGGCTTCAACAGAAGTGGATGATTCAGTTTTTATTCTAAAATAATCTCCTGGTAACAAAGTCTTTAAAAAAGTCTTACAGTTAACATCACCAACAGCAAGTTAAGCATGACAGATGTAAAATATTTAGGGTATGCAATACGAAGGGAAACAATACCTTTTTATGTTGCTATATAAATTTTATCCTGGATTTTGAAGTTTAGCCACTTAGCATATGAGTCTTCATATGGGTGCTTTGTAAGCAGCCCACAGGAACACAGCATCCAGTGGATAAAATCATGCACAGTTCACTTGCATATCAGTATTCCAAACATTTTTTAATAAAGGTCTTCCCCTTACACAGTCAGCTTTTATTTCCAATAAATTGCCATGAGGAAAATAATTTTCATCTTGTTCTTTCAGAAGTAATGCCACAGAAAACAGATTTTATTACGATATTCAAATCTACTGAAAGTAACTACTTCCAGGGGAAACTGTCCTGCGGTATATTCTCAGTGATACACTAAAAATACTGCATTCAGTTCTTTGTAGCTTATCCACTGTACAGGAAGTACACATATTATTTATTTCTTCAGCAGTGTCTAAATTATGAGACCACACTTTTTCAAATTGCTTACTCTTACCTTTTCATCTGGGAGTTATACCTTTCTTGCTAATTTTCTTAACTCGTATATACTCTGGTCTTCAAAAGTCTGAGAAGAAGCTAACATGGATCCCATCAAATGCCTACACAGCCTTTCTATACATTCCTCTGGATTTACTATTCCTTCGTGCAGGACTAGCTTAGTCCTGCATGGAGGCAGCCATTTAGGAGCAGGATGGCAGCATGCCATGCATATTAATGAGGCTCGCTGCCTGAGCTCCTGATCTTACACAGAGCATGTAAGAGTGCAGGGAGCGTGTCTGAGAGCTAATATACATGCCCCCAGCAATGAAGAACAGCAGAAAGGCCCAAGAAATGAGCAAGACTGCTCATAAGTGTCCGTATATCCCCACCAACATTCCCCCTGGTGTACAACAGCAAGTAAACAGAAATAAAATGAACAAACCTCTATTGTTTTTTTTTTTCAAATCCGATTAAAGCTAACCATAGGTGTGCGGGAGTGCCCATCACTTAGCTACAGTTAATGAAGCTTAAATGGCTGAAGAGGATAACAAGGAAGATATATGCAAGTAAAGTAGCATAGCATTAGCATAGTGGGCAGAGCATTTGCCTTATTAGCAGGCATTCCTAGTTCTAGTCCCACAGCAGCCAATTCCATTTTCCATGGCAAAGCACATTATGACCGATATATTTGTTGCATAACCCACTATATAACATATATTTATGAACTGGAGTACTGCAGTAAATGCACATGTGAGGTGTCAGTGTCATAATGAATAAAGAAGCAGTAAGTTTTAGCACCAATAAGCAGTAGTAAGCATATTTAAGTATTAGTAAGTGAGTTTAAGCAAGTTTGCATGGGGGTAAGCAATGCAAACACAGGTTAAACAATTGTGAAGCTAACTCTCTTTAAGCATATGTAACTGGAGGTTAGCATTACTTACTCTCGCACAAACCTGCTTACAAATGCTCAAAAGTGCCTTAATCACTCTGTATCCAATGGCCCTTGTTCTGCCCATTAATATAATAAACAACCATAAAGGTCTTGAACCCACGACCTTATACAACACAGGCACAGTAGTTAACCACCAAGCCATCACAGAAGTACAGAAGAGTGAGGTGTCAGCAAACAATTCTTCACCATAGTAAAATCAAACTGAACCTGTGAAAGGAATCAGTATGCAGACATATGTGCCTTAACTCACTACATAACATAAATATGTGAACTGGAGTACAGCAGTAAACCCAGAAGTCAGGTGTAATTGTAATAGAGTGTTGAAGTACCCAATAAAACCCAAGGACCCCATACAGTGTATGTACACATGAATCATGGATACCAAGCATACATATAAGATGTAATGAATAATAAATCAATGTCAAAAAGAAATTATAATGCAAAGTCTAATGTAAGCAATGCTATGCTTTGTACAGGCCCGCTTAGGAGGTGTAAGCAATGTGTAGGCTAGCTAACTCAGTATGCCCTGAGGTATACCCCTTTAAACAATGCCAACCCTAGGTAAGAAGGTTTGCCCATAGACTAGCCTTTTCAAAACCGGCCGATCACGGAAAAGTGCAAGAAATCAGCCCTACTTAAACCCAAGAGGCAGGAATACATCTCAGAACTGGTTGTAGCTTCTCCTTGCAGGCACAATGGCAGTAAGGGGAGAAGGTGTGCGATTTTGGGTGCAGTGCTGGTGCATCCAGGAGTCCAGAGTCATGGCAGAACTCCTTGTTAAAGACCATGATCACAGACTGCTGCAGGGCAAGTACCAGGGCTCCCAATATAGGGTGGAGGCCTGGGACCATCTGCCCCATGACCTCAGCAGTGCCACTGGCATACCCTAAACTGGTGAGCAGGTCAGGCATCACCATGCTGACCTGAAGAGGCATAAGGGGGACCTCTTGGACCCGTGGATCCAAGAGGCTAGAGTGGCAGGGGATGCTCCAGTTGTGTGTAAGTATCACCCCACTATGTGTGTAATAATTGCCAGCTCAGGTATATCATGGATAGGTATAGCTAAATATTCCTCTTATGTCCCCCACAGCTGCAATGGAGCGGGCTGCAAACCAGGAGGCCCACATCAGTCGCCTGGTGAGGTTGCGATGTGAGGCAGGACAGTAATACTCATGCATTTACTGTCAGAGGAAATAAAACTAAAAGTAGTAGTAAATCAATTGCCCATATAAAACCTGTATTGTTCAAGGCAAGTACTGCATACACTGGAGAATATGGCAGGAAAAGTCTCATATAGCATGTATATAAATAAAAGCCTGACAATAAAGGTCTAACTGCTGGACTGCATGTGTATACTCTGGTATCATATGGTAATGTAGATTTACAATCATGTAATAGTACTGTTGTATTAAGCACCCACACCATGCACCATAAATTGAATATGTAGGAATGGCTGTATATGACTGGTGTAATCCCCAGAGGCCATTTAGCACAACTGAGAGATGCACAGACAAAAAACAGGGGCAATACAGACAACAAAACCCAAATAGCACATGCAACTAAGAAATGAAGTGTTGATTTGTTTAGCACACATAGCCATGGTTCGAATCCTGCCAGTGGTATTTAGTAGTCTGCATACAGAATCATACCCCACAACTGTACAGATATGTACAGAATGTCCAGTAAAGTGGCCCATATCTGTTGCCTATCAACCTGTCCCCCTGAGAAATTAGTGGGATGACCCCAGACGTATAGGTAGCAAACAGGAAATACAACTGATTGACACATATCTATGTGAACAAAGCTGGCACGCTAGCAAATTCACAAAATGTTATGAGACTAAGAAGCCACGCATGTCCCATTTACACCCCCACTTGTCAAGCTGTGGCTAGAATGTGTACAGTAACAGAGTGAGATGTATGCGCATAATAGTAATGTGGGATCTGGTACTGTGTGTGGGAACATTCAGGTAGTGCTAACAAACATTTCTCCCACAGGTCTGCCAGATACTAACACTGTACCCAGAAATACAAGAATGATACACTGTACTGGTACTATTTACACTGGTATTGTATGGCATTGCAACTGATGCAGTTGCTGTGAATAATGAGGTATTACACATCACAGTCACCCACGCTGTCCTACAAAATATTACTGTCTAGGAGATCTGTATAAGAATGTTGTAATACAAGGTCAGAATGCAAAAGCACAGGGGATTATTAAGACAGAAAGCAGATAGGAGGTATACAGAAATATCTATATAGCAAACACAACTGTGATGGACAGTGTTTAAGTTGTAGCAGACACAGCCATGGTCTGAATCCTGGGAGTGGATGTAGACTGCATACAGAATCATACCTCACAACTGTACAGATGAGGCCAGAATGTCCAGTATATGGGCCCATATCTGCTGCCTGTCTCCCTGTCCCCCTGGTAAGTCTGTGGGATGATCCCAGATGTTTAGCCAGCAAACAGAAAATACAAGTGATTGTCAAACAAATATGAGAACAAACCTGTCACTGTAGCAGCCCCTGAAACTGTTGGGAGAGTAATATTTCATGTATATCCTATATACACTCCCATGTTGTCAAGCTGTGACCAGAGTGTGTACAGTAGCAGAGTGAGATATATGTGCATGAAACTAATGTGTAATCTGGAAGTGTGTGTGGCAACAGTCAGGTAGTGCTAACAAACATTGCTCCCGCAGGTACATTGGATACGAACATCATGCTGAGAAATAAAGGCCATTATAACCTGTACTGGTACTGTTCATTCTGGTATTGTAGGGAACTGTGAGTGTTGAAGTTTCTCTGAATAATAAGGTATCACTGGTCACTGTCACCCACTCTGTGCTACATAATATAACTGTGTAGGAAAGCATGCATATGTATGTGCCAGGTCATTAAAGGTGGAAGAGGGCAATATTCTAGATATGTCCTGGCACACCAGCATGTGGTCAACACATGGCCAGAGTCTGTGCAGAAAGAGTTGGATAGCTATGTCCACATCAACATGGAATCTGCGATTATGTGTAGAAACAGTTAGTGTTAACAAAAAATCCCTCCACAGGTATACTAGGTAAGAGGTGTATACTGCAGGTAAAACCAGTTTATGTGTAATGATGATGACAGCCATATCACTGTCCAAACTAAGGCTATATGGTAGTGCAGTAAGAGTTGTAAGGTACAGATAATAGCACTGACTAGGAAAGTAATGTGGACTACAGGAATATACTAGTTGTTAATTGACATCTTTCTCCCCCCCTCAACATATCTCCAACAATAATCAACATACCCACCCCAACTGGTATGTAATGACACCTATGTTCTGATAATGTCCAATTGTTAGATAAATATTTTAATTGTTCCCATGCATGTGCTATATTGAATTATTCCAACATTGGTGGAATGGTGCCATCAATGTACCTGCATGCTGTTCTTATTACCACTGTGGTCCCATATATGCATGTGTTCTGTTTGCTATGCAACTGATCCATATCTGGTGTTGGGTTAATGGGAATATATATGCATGCTGTTATACCTAACCCTGGAATGTTTTGACTATTACTAATCCACATATGATGAAATCTAAACACTATAGCATGCTTTGGAATGCAGGTCCCAGCGGACCTACCTGTCCCACCTCAGCAGGCCATGGCACCAGGCACCAGCATGTCTGGGACCCAACCTGGGACCAACCTGTCCATTGGTCCTGCACCACCTTCAGGTGGAACCGTATCAGGGGATAGGGCTCACGCCGTCCATGGGAGTGGGCATGAACAGGTACCTGTCACCTGTTGCCAGGTCAGGGTCATGCTGCATAGAGAGAGCAACCAGCAGCTTGGTGATCTTCTATGCCAGCTCAAGGGCCACATGTCGCAACTAGAGCATCATTCTGGCTCTGCAACTCGGCCCCCAACACAGCCACCATCGGGGCTGTGAAGGTGCAGTGGTGACTGCCCATGGGTGGAGACCTCAGTCCCACTGTTTCCACTAGGGGACTCATGGGCTTCTGATTTCCCAACACCCCTCCCCATCAAGGTGTTTACCCTCCACATGAGTCATATACTGCCCCTGTATGCATCTTGTCTGTCTTGTCTGTTAACCTACCCAACCTACCTCCACAAATATACCTACTACCCCTACCCAACATCCCACTCTCACCTGAAAAATAAAAATAAAAGGGCAATCTGTTCCCACAAAAAAATCATGCCCCATACATAGCTGTCCATTTTGCACATGTCCACTGGACACATGTAGTCCTGTCTAATTGGCATCATATGTTCATAGGTTCATAGGTAGGTACTAGGCAATCAGCCCTAGGGCCTATATAAGACCAGCCAAAAAGGTACCCTGGCTTTTGCCACCCAAGAAAATTATTTTCCTGTGCCACTGTTGAGCAGAGCCACAGAAGTAATCCCCGGGGTGAATTTCCTATTTCCCATCCAATCATCAAGATTTTTAGTGAAGAGTGCTAATGAGGAGCTCTTTTTGACATAGATAGGTAGTCTGTTCCAGAGTATGGGAAGTCTCTGGGACAGGAATCTATCCTTCCAGCATGTTCTGTTTATTGTGGTGACAAGGTTTAGGTCCCTAGAGTGTGTAGCTCGGAGAGATTGGGATTTCTTTAAGTGGAGCATGTCCAACAGCTCTGGTTTTCACATAGCATTGTATGCTAGGCAGAGATCACCTCTGAGTAGGCGATATGCAATGGAGTAAAGCTGGTGTTTTTTTAGATGATCTGCGTAGGGCATCTGTTTGAGGTCGATGATCCCCTTTGTGAGGTATTTCTGCTGCCTTTCCAGTAGTAGATGTCTTGTGAGGGACATACCAAAGGGGCATTGTACTATATAATGGGTCTAATGAGTGATGAGTAGAGGGGAACAATGACATCTTTTTTTCTTGATGAGTAACCTTTTGTGATGAGGTGTGCCACGCAGAAGAATTTTCTGACTACTGTGGTGGTGTGTTTATCAAAGGAGAGACTACTGTCCACCTGTGTCCCAAGGTCTCTTATCGCACTTTCGGTGTTAAGTATACTACCGCCTATATTGTAGTTTATGGGTACAGAGTTTTTACCAAAGGGGATGACAATGCACTTTTTGGCATTGAGCTTGAGGCCATGGCTTTGGCACCAGGCATCTGTCTCAGTGAGGCCCTATTGTAGGATGTCCACATCATAAGGAGTTTCAATTATGGCTCCTAGTTTGCAGTCATCTGTGAACTTCATTAGCCAAAGACCTTCTATGTTAGCCTGCACTTCAGAGAAGTAGATACCAAACAGGAGAGGACCCAGGACTGAACCCTGTGGTACTCCACTTGTCACTGGTCTGAAGTCGGATTTGGAGTCTGCTACTTTCACAGTGTGGGTTCTGTCAGTGAGCCAGTTGGCAACCCATCTTGTGACATAGGGATTTATACCTAGTTTAGTGAGTTTATCTATAATTCCAAGTGGGGGATGGTGTCGAAAGCCTTGGCAAGATCTAGATTGGCTGCGTGAACCACCTTTCCCTCGTCTATGGCTTTGATGACTGCTTCAAAGAAGTCTATCACATTTAGGAGGTATGATCTGCCTTTTACAAACCCGAACTGGGTGGGGTCCACAGTTTGGAGATGACCAATATCTTTGTTTATAAGTTCTATGATGATATGTTCCATGGCCTTGCAGACCAGGCTCGTCAGGCTAATGGAGTGGTAATTCTCAGAGTCCGTGTTGGCTCCCCCCTTCTGGAGTGGGATAACCATTGCTGTACGCCATTCAACAGGCACAAAGCCTGAGGTGAGGCTATGATTGAACATGGTAATTAGGTGGGGTGCCAGTTCATTCTGTAGTTCATGTAGAACACAGCCTGGAATGTTGTCTGGTCCCATGGATGCTATGTTCTTGGCTTTGGAGAGTGTAGTTTTTACCTGTGCAGCCATGATTACAGGAACTTTGCATTCTTCCGTTATAGAGATGGGCCCTTTACGGGGTGAGAGAGGGGTAAAGTTAGCACTAAGCCTATCTGCCAGGATGTTGGAAATATCAGTTGAGTCTGTATATTTAGAGCCATTGTGCTGTAACTCAGAGCAGATCTGAGTGTTGCCATTGAGATTCTTGACAAAGTTATAAAATGCTTTGTGGTTGTCTTTAGAATCAGTGGCGATTGTTGTCTTCACCCCCTCCCAGGGGTTTGAGTGTCCAAATCAACCTCCAAATTAAGTGTATATGCACAGCTGTTGTAAAAGAAATTGGCAGCTATGGACCTTCCCTACACCCTTCCTGCACATCCCTGGCTAGATTCCCCTGCTGTCTTTCCCTCTTTGTACCCCTTTTTTCACCACTTTCCTATCAACTCATTTTTCTTTTCTTTTAAAGAAATTAGCATGGGGGTAAGTGGGAATAAGCAGGTTTAAGCCTATCTGTGTGGCGGTAAGCAATGCCTACACTGGTTAAGCAATTTAGAAGCTAACTGAGTAAAAGAAACTAACCGGAAGTTAGCATTGCTTATCTCTGCTCAAACCCATGCAAACCCGCTTACAACTGCTCAGAAGTGCCTTAATCACTCTGTATCCAACGGCCCTTGTTCTGCCCAGCAATAAAATAAACAGCCTTTGCAAGGCTCTAACCCATGAACCTACACACCATAGACAAAATTAATTACCACTAAGCCATTTCAGATATACATAGCCCTGATGAATTCACAAACATATCATCCAACCCATTAATTCAACAGTACAGAGAATGTATTCCAACATGTAGATGTATGTGTCTGTGTGAATTTATTAATATCTAAACAGATACAACATATCTATATATATATATATATATATATATATATATATATATATATATATATATATATAGAGATATACACACACACACACACACACATATATATATATATATATATATATATATATTTTTTTTTTATATATATATATATATATATATATATATATATATATATAGAGAGAGAGAGAGAAAGAAATATATTTAAACATATATACATATAAATGGCTACATCTATAAATATATATGTGTACATTTATATGTCTAAATATATACAGCAAGCAAGCATATATATATATATATATATATATATATATATATATATATATATATATATATGTAGGAATATACTGACATAGTTTTTATATATATATATATATATATATATATATATATATATATATATATGTAGGAATATACTGACATAGTTTTATATATATATATATATATATATATATATATGTATATATATATATATATATATATATATAGGTATATACGGACATACATCTGTAGATAACAATGGGAAAATAACAATAACATATATGTCCACATGCACCATTAATGGGCTTAAGAGGCCCCAAACAATATACGTCTTGTACGAATAGGTATACCCCCCCACAGCCAAACATGTCCGCCCTGCAATACACTACCATGTTTTGCAGATCTCATAACCAGGACCTGACAAAATATGGGCACAAGATGTTAACAGTACTCCATCCCACCTGTATGATGTCAGGCTGGTATCGGTAACATATCATGCAGTACAGTCTGGCTCCCATAGGTAATGTACAATGTGGAAGCTATCAACATCACTAGGATACATATACACAGACACATATATGCAGATACAGATGTACACATATATATATATATATATATATATATATATATATATATATATATATATATGTGTGTGTGTGTGTGTGTGTGTGTGACTACACATACACACTCAGAGATATGTATAGGAAGATACATATGTAGAAGGTGCACACAGTATGCAACAGCCACTATGTCTACAGTTAACACCTTAACAACTGGACACTGTATGAGCCACCCATATGACAATCGTTACCTGCAACATATACCCCACAGAGAGGTCATAGGATATGACACCACACACAGGTTTGCTTAAATGAAAAACCTTTATTTGTGTACTATTACAGTTGTATATGCCATGTCATATACCGGTTCAGACACTGACATCCATATAAACAGAATAATGCAACTGTGAAACAGTTATACTAATACAGTAGTCTGGAAAGGTTTACAAATGTTGCTGTCCAGGCCGAGTCCTTCAAATAGTATGGTAAAGACAGACTGGGCAACAGGATACCAAACAATCAACAGTAAGTAATCCAGGTGTATAGTTCAGCAGCCTCTAACTACACTCTGTACACAATCATTAGGTGGTAAAGACCTCAGATGACACAATGGTATGTAACTGTTACATAACAAGGCATAACTGACACCTCACAAGCACACTGATAAACAGAGCAGTCTGTATGGCAGGAGGCAGTAGGCCTGCATTAACCCAATTTATGTAATTAATTTAAATACAGGTGAATTGTATGGTAATGTACATCCAGATACCTTAAGGCAGCTCACCCCTGATATCCCCACATGTTGTAACAGCCTAGGTTATTTATGGTGTACTCCCCCCCCCTTAGACTCAATAATACAGGGCCATATATCACTGTTGCATACACTGGCCTCTGGAGTGCATAAGGGCACACATGTATTGTGTAGGTGAAGCCCACAAATATATGGCCCCAGCCCCACCGTTTGTGTGGGGGATCCAACAGCAGTGGACTGATGGCAGGAATGGCAGTGTGATATACTCACAGCCCACTACAGAACATACCCTGACAGTATGTCATATGTGCAAAGCTTGGTATGTAGGTGGTGGACAGAGGCTGGAACACAGGCCCACATGTTGAAAACTGTTGTCATACACTAAGCAAGTCACTGGTGTTACAGGATAGTTTACAACATACCCTTAGTCAGGGATTTGAGATTAGACACATAAATGGATGTAGCCATGTACTGATAGCACTCAACAGACATACTTCCAGTGAAATATCTGACACAGGACCTGTGTGGTGGACAGACAAAACATGATAGGCAAGAGGATAGGCCCACAGTTGAAAGCTATGCAGACAGAATGCATTCCAAGGTAAACTAGTATGTACACACAAACCCTGTAACACCAGTACTATACAAAGCATAACACAACTCTGCTCACTGCTGCTAGCACGTAATGCTCCTGTGGACTACAGCAGAGATATTGGCTAATATATGTGGACATTCTGACACAATCTGTACAGTCCAGAGGTATACACAGAACCCCTTACTGCAAGACATGTGGACCAAGCCTGACAATGTGGATGTTAACAGCCATGTAGATGGGTATAAAATGAAGTGACTGGTATACATTTGCCTCCCAATTGTTATGCATTCACACACCCCTGTCCATCCTGCCACATAATAACCACTTGTACAGAGGTGCCATGGCCACAGACTATCCACTAGATATTGACATACATCTGTATAGCATCCCACTGCTTTGTATGACATACATGACTGTTAAGGGAGGGCCAGCAGCAGTACATCTGGCAAGTATCTGGACATGGCATCTCCCTGGGTACATACACTAAGCTGCTAGGCATGTAACAAAGCACTGTGCAGGCTACAGGCAGACCAGCTCAACACTGGCCTACATTTCCTATGGGGGAATGCACATGTACCTGCATATATAGCAGGTTCTACAGGCATGTCACAGCACAGAGCACAATACATCAGTGTGAAAGTGCATAACCACAGCCAATGTGAATGCAGCCATGTATGGTAAGCTAGCATTATATTACAGTATATGGACTATTTGTTCAACACCATCCTCATCTGTGCTACTCACACACTAACCCTACATATACTGGGCCACTACACCGTGTGGTCCGATGCCTGTCTGTGGTATGGGACATGTGTGTGTGTGTGTGTGTATGGCCCTACAAACATGTAACATACAGTGTAGCAGCATGTAACATCAGATAGAATGGGACCAAGAACAATGACATCTACCACAGTCTGTACACAGGCCAAGGTACATATTATCAAAACACACACTGTCGACATTCACCTTACGTACACAAACCTCAGTACTATGCACATAACCACAGAATGTCCAGGTGATTAGGTTCATAGGTTCATAGGTTCATAGATTAGTACTAAGCTAACTGCCCTTGCGAGTCATTTTTTTAAGCCCATTATCCTAGAGACTCAAAGAACCTCCTGCCTTTTGTGCATTAAACACACAAACACCAAGGCCACCCCACCACCCACCCCACCTGCCATGATGTCATCAGATATAACCCCTACTGTACATAAAATGTGTAGCAGTCTGATATCTCACTGGCTTGATATCAGTTATAATGTCACTAATTATGGTGTACAGCACATATGCACCTCTTTCTGCATGACATATGTACAAAGGTTGACAGAGTTGTGGCTGGAGGCACATAGGGCCAGTATTGACATGTTGCTGTGATAACCTCATACGTTTACTGTTGTAACAAGGTTTGTTGCAACATATGTCCTATGAGGGATATGAAATCAGTAATTCTCACAGCTGTCACCATCTACAGACTGCAATCCTCACACTACCTTCTGCAGTCCACAGATAGGTGTTCTGTGGGTAACTCATGAAACAAAAGGCACCACACACACTGCCCAGTCTGCAGATGATCCTACAGATGGGGTTCCTTCATAAACATAGCACTGACATGGCAGTTATTAAAACATGTAGGACAGCCATATCCACACACACCCTGTTAAACCAACATTATTCCAAATGCAGTATAGCAGCACTTGCAGTCTGTAGTCAGGTCAGGCATATCCCTCCCCCTGTATGTTGCCCTGTTTCCACAGTGTATGTAGTTAGAGGTAAATCTCCAATCCATCTGAGATGCTGTTTGCCAAACAGAACGGGTTCCTGCTCACAGTAAATGAAAAGGCTCAACACCAACATGATGTTCCTAGATATTGGAGTGTGTTTCCATGCAATTGGCAATGGGATTGTTACCACAGCTGTTCCACATGCAATCAGCTAGACGAGGACTGCAATTCATGCAGAGGCCATCAGCTGTTCATGAGCATCAATTAAAATGCACATGCTGCTGCCTAAGCAAAGCAGGTGTAGGTCTCCACATCCACCAGAGAGGGAGTGAGAGAGGCAGACAGAGACAAAGTAAAGTCAAAGAGGGGTGAGAGAGTAAACTTAAGCATGTTTGTGTCACGCACCTACCAGCACAGGGTATCAGAACCCAAACGACTATGTAGTGCTATCACATTTCTATGCAGTTATTGGATCTGCCACATAGGTTACATGTTGAGGAGCCTTCAAAACATATATGTGATGGTGAGTTACATCTGCACAGGAATATAGTAGCTATAGGGTAGGTGTAGTACACATGCCTGTCCACATGAACAGGTGCCAGTATCAACAAAGCCACACTCTCATAGGAGCGCACACACATTGACATACATGGCAGGGCCAGGAATATAACTCATCACTAGTGAGATTGCCAGAACCAATTACTGTGCAGGTATCACATGCACCACAGGGTATGTGGCGGTGTCTGACATTGGACAGCATGCTTCAGTATGCCAATGGGAGTTATAGAGAGTGTGAAACTGATCATACGCATCATAAAACACACACACACACACACACACACACACACACACACACACACACACACACACACACACACACACACACACACACACACACACACCCAAGGTGCCAGTACTGACATGCATGGGTGCATTGTTTCACGGGTGTGTAGTGATCGACTGTGCCAGATAGCTATACAAGGCTAGGTGATGGCTATACCTTGGCATCAGCCCACATGATAATGGTCTGCATTGTGGCTCAAGGGTGTAGTTTCTGGATTTGCACACACAGGTGGGTATTGTATTCACCATCCAGTCACCTGGGTGACTATTTTGTGTGGCCAATGCTGTGCATTGCTTGCCATGTATGTGTTCCTTACTACATAACAAGGACAGTGTCTGGGATGTGCAGACCTCCCACATGTATGTACAGTGACATGTGCAAATGTACCTTGGGTGTCTAGCCCATGCCGTGTACATAGATTATCCTCAGATGTGCCAGTCCTGGCCTCATGTGGTGGGAACTGGTAATGGACAACAGGTTTACCCTGCACCTACATTGATAGCATGATACTGGCATTCCCTGGTGTCAGTGGCATCTGTCCATACAGGGCATGTTTTCAGGCATGGCATGTTCTTTGTGGGTCACAAGAAATGTCACATAATTTATTGGTGCGCTACATATAGAAACAATCTTAGATATCCCACCTCATGCACATAATGCTCAAAATCCAGGATAGTCAGTGAAAACAACAGAATGTTTGTTTCATTAAGAGATTGCTTGCTTCTTTTTTTCTTATTAAGATGACCAAAACTAAAAATAGAGCAGCTTGAAATGCAGCTAAATTAAACCTGAAATTTTTGCACTGTTTTTCAGTGTACTGCATAAAACATTTTGAAAGAATTGTTTTTAAATGGTTGTATATTTATGAACTATGAAAAAAACACAGCATAGAGAGTGAAATCTAAATAGAAAAATGTTTACACGATATAACACAAATAATATTGGGAATGTTGGCTGTACAGTACTGACCCAGTTCTGATTTTATTAGGTCATTAAATTAATCAGAAAATGTTTGGTTTAACTCCAAACACTGTTATAACGTATAACCCATAATGCTATTAGTGAGTACTCTTTAAATGTATAGTGGTAGACATTTAACAGTATTAGTTTTAAAAATGGACCATATTAAATCTGCTGTTAGTGCAGATCTTTCATGAGCAGCATGTAATTTGGTTAAAATCTGTTGTGACGTGAACAGATGTATCATTAATGCATAACAAGTGCCACTTGTACCAGTGCCAGACATCTGACCACACCTCTCAACTGTACAGATTTCCGAAGAATGTCCAGATTTTTGCTTCATATTTTTGGCCCATTTTTTCATAAAGTTGTGGTTTTCTAGCAAATCATCGGCAAATCATGGAAGATTAAAGTCAAAAATATAATAACAGATATTTTGAATTTCAGACTTCATACCCTTCAGAAAATTCATGCTAATTGCAAAACCTGTTATTCTATCCACCTTCTAAGTTTTTAACAGCGATATTTAAAAATTGTTCCTATTTTGGGGCCTTTGTCTCCCTATTATTTATGACTTTGTCCAGATTTGTGTGTTGCTCATCCCTCTCTAACATAAATGACAAGCAGGCAGGGTAGTTTGTTTAGATGCTTTATTACATAGAAACACATCAGGATGGATAGCAGCATCATAAAATAAAAATAAACTGATCAACAGACATACCTTACATACATACATGCTTACATCTCAACAGCTTACTACAAAATGGCAGTCAGGCTCACATGTGCTCAGTATTTATACACATGTGCAAGCTCTTGTATAGCTTCTTAAATATATACACACATTGATCTACACCCCCCCTCTTAAAAAGATTACCCACGGTAAAAACACATTGGAGTTAGACATGCATTATTATAGATATTAGAAACAAACACAATGTAAATGTCTAAGTTGCCTATATAACATGGTCTTGAGATACGACCCGATCTTGTAACATAACCATCTGGACTGGGTTTAGCAATAGGTTCAGTTTTCGGAGAACAACTCGTATCAGGAACTTCTGGATTCATCACAGGAAGGGGTATATTCTCCTGAACTTCTCAAGGAACTGGAACACTGGACAACTTACTCAGAGATCAAGAATCTCTCTCACAGGCTATGTGCTGTGGTATAGGCTCAGACACTAGCATCTAATGTTTCTGATTCTGCCTAAACTCTCCTCCTTGTGATTGCACAATGTACAATTTCTTCTCTGGGCAACTATTCTTGAGAACTCCAATCTGATCATAACCTTTGGAGGTTTACATCCTTACCACTTCACCTTCTCATAATGGAGTGAACATTTTGCTAGTCTTATTGTAGTAGGACTTTTGGGTTAAACGCTTCTTCAACATATTGGTTTTCACTGAACTGTTGTTCTTAACACATGGAACTAACAATGGACTACTGATTGGCAATGTGGTTCTGGTTTGTCTTGACAGAAGCCTCTGAGCAGGAAACTTTACTGTAATACTGCACAAACATGCAAACACTTCATACACATCTGATAACTTGGACATCTTTAAATAATATGAAAAATACATGCTTAGTGAAAAATGCGGTTGTTTCTTTATTTTATTTGTTTTATGGAATTTGGACTTTATTACATTTTTAATAGTAATTTGAATACTTTTTATCAATATTGGACATATTGGTTCATTCAAATATCATTTAGAATGTTCTGTATGCCTCTTTTTTTATTTTGCGGATAAAAATTATTTGAGCAAGTTTTAACATCTGAAATCCGTTTCTGGTCTGTTTTGCTAATTATACATGCAGTAGGTAGGATTCACTCTGTATTCTTCCAATACCAAGTGGGTGCCTCTTGGACTCAAATTGTAGAAACTGGAGCACTTTCTGGCAACAAGTCATTTTGCACAAAAAACACACCACAACTGTCCCCCACAGGGAACCAGGAATTCTCCTCAAACTGCAAAAAAACACAGAGCACTGCAGTAGCTGCCAATTCTTTATTTACTTCATCCAGTACCTCAGCCACACAGACCTTCAAAGGAATAACTCAGTGCCTTTCCAGCAGCTTTTATATATTCCAGTTGCACATCAATTAACACTTTCATTACACTCAATAATTAATTAAACCTTTAAATAACATTACTTTAAGCTTAAAGATGTACCTTCCCATAGTTACATGTCATACATACACTGCTTCACACAAAGGGAATTTGGGCTTCAAAATATCATTTTTATCAAATACTCCACATTAATTTGAACATTTTTTAAAAAAATATTATTACAAGATATTAAACAAAAAAACACTAACCCTCCCTTAATAAAATACTTGCATACAAACAAACTTTAAATAATCTTTGTTATATTTCATTGATAGTGTTTCATTGACAAATATACTAGATATGTCTAATATTCAACTATGCTCTCTAAATTATGTTCCATCCCTAAATTATATTGTCTTGTACAACTTATTTATTCCTCTCACAACTTTAAACTGCTAAACATTAAATTCATATACCCAACACAGTTCCCAAAACTTAGCCTAGCATAGTCACAAACCCCATAATGTACTATTGCACCACCATCAACTCAAAAAAAAAACAACAAGACATTTTGACCATGCTTCCTTTGGCACCATGCCCTTTTAGATATGCTTCTTCTGACTCCATGTCCTTTTAGGGGTCTATATTATATTGTCAAAATGACATTACAGCAAATGTCATTTTGATAACAAATATAGAGCTAAATCTGAAAACAGTGAAACCACAGGTCACCATTTTTTTTCCTAGGGAAAAAAATTGGTAGACCAACAGGACAAAATACACCAGTAAAAATATTTCAAAGTGGGGGGCTTCACCCCCCACAACCCCCAATATGTGGGACTGTGCCCCCCACCCTCCTAGCTTAATATACCAACTCTGAGATCGCACTACAGTGGGGTAAAGGGCAATGTCATGGCTCAGGCTAAGCAATTTTTTTCCCTAAGAGAAAAATCGCTGACCTGAGCTTTTGCTGTTTTGGGATTTCGCTCTCTATTTGTCATTGAAATAGCATTTGCTGTAATGTCATTTCGATAATATAATATAGACCCCTTTTTAGACATGCCACATCTGACACCATGTCGCTCGTCCCTCTCTAACATAGATAGCAAGCAGGCGGTGTAGTTCATTTAGATGTTTTATTACATAGAAACACATCAGGATGGATAGCAGCATCATAAAATATAAATTAACTGATTAACAGACAGACCTTACTTACATACATGCTTACATCTCAACAGCCTACTACAAAATGGCAGTCAGGCTTGCACGTACTCAGTATTTATATACTTGTGTAAGCCCTTGGATAGCTTCTTAAAGGTACATATGCACACACATTGATCTACAAGGTGTAAGCATCTGACTAAGTAAATAACCTGTCAGAACAACACTGCAATGGAACCCAGACATAGAAATGGGGCTATAACATGTATCTAACATATCATAGAAAAATAAATGCATCAATAGTTTAGTTTAAGGACCTAATTCTGTATGATGAAAGCTCATATTGCAGCCACCACCACCATTTACAATTTAACCCCACTCTGTCTGGAACTTTTATGATTATGGATTTTCACTAAAGACTGTAAAATGGACAAAAAGGTAGACATTTCCAAGAAGTCACAATTCCTCCACAGTGCACTTATCTAACATGATACCACCTCTCTCCTTAGAACAAATCCTTGGCACAGTCGGTGGAATGCCACTGAAGTGAGTTTTCACTTCAGTGCCAACACCTGCCAATACACTTCCATTATAATGCTGACTGATGTATTTAATGCTAAGAATTTGTGTGTTCTTTTTTTGTTTCCTTTCATAGTTGCTATTCACATTGATAGTCTTTTATTTTGTTGGAACACGGCTAAGAGTTCCTCATTTTTATTAATTTAGATTCATCTTTTTATTTAAACAAGGAAGCAATAATTGTCTTTTTCCATCTATTATGAGTAAATCACCAGTCATTCTACGGTGAATGAAAAGAAAACAGTTCAAACTGGAGTCCCAGATGGTTTAAATAAGAACTAAGAATGATGCTAAAATAAATGTCTCACAAATAACCTCAACTCGGACACAGTTTGAATTATTGATGAAATTAATTAAAATTAATGTTTCTTGGAATAATTAAACAGCTCTAAATCAAAGCTATGTATGATTGCAGTCAAAGTCTGTACTGAAATGCATAAAGTGGAACTAGTTGTACTAAGAATGAAGATAATTTTTATACTATTGAAAAGATTGCAAATTTATTTATTTATTTATTTATTGACATTTGTTTACTGAGGAAAGTCAGACTGGGCACAGGTTTTACTTTTCAACGGAGGCCTGTGGAGAAAAGCTCCAAGGTATCATATTTAATGCAATCACTGTTTACAATAACAATTTTTATAATGCAGTTACAGTGAATACATAGCATAATAGTTTAATACAATTTGCACTGATATTCACAAACATTAAATTAATCATTAAGGATTTATTATTAATTTGACTACACCTTTTATGTTTCTGTTTATTTCTTAATGAGAGCAAAATGAGCTTTTTTCATTCAAAGTTAAAGCATTGTCATGTACCCTATCAACAAAAGATGTATTTGAGATATAGTACTAATAAAAGGCTGAAATTAATTTAAAAAATAACAACATTTTCATTTATTTGGACTAGCAGCATGAAACCATTAGGAAAAGAATCATATACAATATGAATTAGGCAGAAAATGAAAGTAAAATATATACATTTTGTAACTATTACCTTTTGCAGCTGAGAACTGGAACTTTGCTGCTAAAGAAATGTTAATTCTAAACATGCATAAGCTCATTTGCTTACTGTTGTTCCTCAAAGAGTTTTACATTTTAATTGTTGGATTATCTTTGTTAAAGGAAAAGTAAGAAAACATATGATTCATCTCCTTCTCTTGTCTTAAAACAAAGCAAAAAAAGAAACAAAAAGTCTTTATTAACATCACACATTGCACAGTGATATGACTACACATTCAATTATAGAAGAGAAAACATACCATTAGAATGAAATAATCCTTTTGCACCCATCATGAAAACATAAATTTTTGCCTTAACATTTAATAATACTGAATATTAACATTTAAGTGTCTTTTTGTAGTTTATTTTCATATATACAATGCATACAAAGGGAAATTTCATTGTAATGGTTTTTATTCTCTTTTATAATTGAATGTGCAGTCATCTCACTGTGCAATGCATGATGTTAATAAAGATTTTTTTTTTACATTAAATAGATTGCTCAAGTTCTGCCTTCCCTGAAATATCACTCCTCCTGAATATTATTCTGGGTGCATTGTTCTGACAGAGTTATCTTATTTCTGTGTAGTTTACTCCTTCCATTGTTTAATCCTTAAATGTTAAGCAGTTATTTTGACTTTTCTGATGTGTATATCAAGTTTCAAATAATATTTGCAGGTTTATCTCCTTTAAATGTTCCATTCTATTTTCCTTAGGTAGCATGCATAATATCTGTGGGGCTTTGATTACTTTTGATCACTTATTTCTTGTCATATGCGATCTGCTTTAGAAAGGGCAACTTACCTCACCTTTTTCACATTGAAGCAATCGGTTTCTTTATACAAGAAACAGGTTATGATACCACATTGTGTGGTGGAATTCTGAGGACATTTGATAGTGCCAGTCTGGGGCCATTTGTGCTGCAGGCACATACTGAAAATGCTGATACCAGGTCAGTCATGTCCATACAGCCTGGCAGATCCCCTACAGAAGACCGACAGCTCACAACACCGACACCAAAAGCCTGACACACAAAATACTGACAAAAGCACTACTACAGAAAAAGGGAAAAATAACATTTCCTTTTTCTGCTAGAAGGGGGGCTATGTCCCCCTGCACTCCCTGTGGGGAGCTCCACCCCCCATAACTTTAATATACCAACTCCAAGATCGCACTACAGTGCAGGAATGGAAATATTTCCATTCCGCACTGTGGAGACTTACCGTGTCCCCATTGTTGGTATTTTGTGTGTCGGGCTTTTGGTGTCGGTGATGTGGGTGTCGGTGTTGTGAGCTGTCCATCTTCTGTAGGGGACCCAGCCTGTCACATGGGTAAGATGCATTCTACATAATATGTTTCACTGTTACAACATTTTAGAGGTATGCCTTGGAACTTTTAAATTGCGCAGATTCTAACTTTGCTCTACAGCTCTTTGTTCATTCTTTTTCTTTTTCACAAACACCCACTGTATTTATTTTGTCATAACTGTATTGATAAAGTGCAACAGAGAACTAATTTTGTTAGTATTATATTCTAAGCAAATCACACTTTTCTTTCTCATGTTTTTAGCTCCCTCAGACATCTACTGATTATTCAGGCCTGTTGCTGTGACTATGCCTAGCTGTTCCTCATTACCAGTGTGAGAGTTGGTCACAGCATAACCGTCATTCATGTGTCATGAGGGATTTACACTTCGTCTTGCTTATCACTTCTTCAGTGCCTAATATGTGCACCCACAATGTTGACTGTATCAGGCTCTTATGCCCATGCTCCCACACTGGGTCACCCTGCATCCAGGTCACTTGCTGATCTTGGGTTATCCAGGTCACATTCAAGGTTTCATCCCATGTGTTTGATGGATTCTATCATATCTCTGTTTCTTTTTACTGTAACATTTTTCCTGGATATTTCTCCTTTCATATTTTATGTGTAGTGATTGCTTGTTAACTTTATACTGCTACTGGTATCAGCATTTACTGACATAAGCAAACAAGAAATGTTGTTTGGGTGATCAACTGTACTAGACACATGACAATTAAGTCTGACAATGTGGTTTTTTCATTATTTATTATATTAGCATGTTTGCAATAGAGTATGGAAACGAAAAAAAATCACATCTGCGCCAGAAAGTTAGAATTTGATTTTAATACTTAATTTTATAAAGCCATTTTTATTTTTGTAAAGCAAATGTTTCTATCTTTAATAATTGTCTTTTTTTTTGGGGGGGGCTATAGTGTCCAAACCAGTTTTAGCCTGATGCATTCAATGGATTCAATTTATCTTTTTCATTTTTTTTTTTTTTTGTGGAGAGATGTTTTCTCATTTGTGAGTTGTAATTGTATGGGCTTATATTTAGCATTTGTTTATGAAACGTTCCCTTTTCTTTGTATTTTCTTTCTTGGAAGTCTGTTTACTTCTCTGCTTGTTCTATGGGATCATTTTTTTGTTTGCATTCTATTTATCATATAATATTGCATTAAGAATAACAATTTTGTAATGCAAGGAACACCATGATTATGATTTGAAATCGGGAAAAAGGCAAACTTGTTACCTTTTAGATGTGGCTAGCATGGCACCTGATCTTAACAGTAATGCTTGGGAATGCTAACAGCTTGTTAAGCACCCATAAGTGATGTTCAGATTAGCTCTTGTGCTAGGAACTAACAGTGGAGAGTGATAGCCAAAAAGGAACAGTAGCAGATGGTAATCAGTTTAAAAATCTATTAGATAATTCCATCTGCCAAATCTGTAAAATAGTCTGGTAGAATGATGTGTCTTACAGCTTGTGAAGCCCTTTGTTCTTTAGAGAGACACTTTGCTTCTGCTTGCTGTCTATCATGCAACGCTAAGCGTTTTATTAATTTACAGAGGCTTTGAAAACTAATAAAACGCATTGTGCACCTACACTTTTTTTTCTTTTCTGTAATTGGTAGTAAATGGAGCTGACAAAGTTCAATACGGTACAATGAATTATGATCATGTTTCACTCATGATAACCACTATTGACATGGAGGCCAACATTTACCATTTATAGGTTCACTCTTCAGGTGAATTGCTTGGCATCCCATGCCCAAACACATAAGTTAGCTATGATTATACATATCACTTATAATTGACTTGGCCTTTGGAATAGATGACTTTTGAATAGTAAATAAAAGGTACATAGTACTTAATCACCTAAATGCAATATTGAGATTGCTTATATATGAACTGTCGTTTTGCAGACGAGCAAATTAATCTAATAAGAGCATATTTGGGATCTGAATCTTTTGCCTTTAGATTACAAAAATACTTTGGATAGTGATTCTGATTCAAAAATGCCTTTGATTCAGTTTGTTTTACTTTTAGAAAGAATACCAGGTACAGCATACATCTCTTATTGATTTACGTATCTCTAAAATGTACTTTTTGTCACTGATTATGCAGGCTTGATTCTAAATGAAAAGTCTTTCAGTGATATTTCACAAATAAGTTATATGCTGCCTGCATAAATGCAGATGACTGCTCCATCTGTGATTTCTGCTTGATAAAGAAGTAACAATATTGCAAATAAATGTGAAGTACATAAATTACATTGTTGGTTTTACTTTACTTCACTTATTAGATATTTGGTTATTTTTTAATCTTACTTCAAAAGAATTTACTTTTATATCCACACTGGGGCCTTGGCTTTAACAGAGACTATTTTTCAAAGCATGGTCAGGATGATAAGAGTTATTTATGTTACAATTCACCATACTGTTTGCCATATAAGATCATGCCAAACATGTGTTCTTATTAAACAACCCATTTTTTTAACTGTGAATTTAGAAATTATGTTATAAAAGACAAAAGTCATCTAGACTAAATTAAGTATTGTATAGTAAATCACAACTGATGTCATGCTCTTGATAAGAAGTGTTAATAATATTCAAAAGTGCTCCTACAGTTATAGCCCATATATCCCCACCCCCTCCACAACAGCCTATTACCATCCTTCAGTCATCAGATCCACTCCCACTTCCACACCACACCCTCCACCTCACAACAACCTCCTCTGTACACCCCACCCACACCATGCAAGGCATACTAGGACTACTACTGATAACTCTCACCACTCTAGCTTACACCACATCCATATACTCTAACATACCAACAAACACTACCTACCACATAACGCACACACACATACACACACACACACACACACACACACACACACACACACACACACACACACACACACACAAAACCTCACACAAATATAGTAATATGCTCCACACTATTTAACAACAACTCTTTACTCTACATACACAAAATAGCAACCACACTACCTCACAAAAGGCTAACAGTACCCAATAAATACATTGATATAGCATATGCCATAAAACTCACACTATTCCTCAGAAAATGGCTACTAATCTCAGGGGACATACACCCCAACCCAGGTCCAAGCAAGCCAATCCTATCCCAGAAACACAAGTATATATACACAATATAAACACATGTAGCATATCCAACAAACTACATGACTTTCAAGCATTCATATCCCACTACTCTCCAGACATACTAACCGTTACAGAGACCTGGCTAAAACCTGCCACACAAAAAGAAGAAATTCTTCCCCCAGGCTATAACATCCTAAGGCAAGATAGAGGTACCAAAAAAGGAGGTGGAGTTGCAATCTTATTTAAAAATACACTCAACCTAAAACCACTAAAAAACCCACTTCCCAAATTCCAGAATGGAGAGACATTAGGCTCCATTATGTCCCTTAAAAATGAGAATCAACAACCTGTGTAGATATATTCCTCCAGGAAATAACTCACCAATAATAGAAGAGATACTACAATGGGCCACAATCAATCTACCCCAAGAAACCATCCTGCTATCAACATCCTCTGTAGTTACATTCACCAGGAAATAACTCACCTATAATAGAAGAGATAATACAATGGGCCACAATCAACCTACCCAAAGAAACCATCCTCCTATCAACATCCTCTGTAGTTATATTCCTCCAGGAAATAACCCACCTATAATAGAAGAGATACTACAATGGGCCACAATCAACCTACCCCAAGAAACCATCCTGCTATCAACATCCTCTGTAGTTATATTCCTCCAGGAAATAACTCACCTATAATAGAAGAGATACTACAATGGGCCACAATCAACCTACCCCAAGAAACCATCCTGCTATCAACATCCTCTGTAGTTACATTCACCAGGAAATAACTCACCTGTAATAGAAGAGATACTACAATGGGCCACAATCAACCTACCCCAAGAAACCATCCTGCTATCAACATCCTATGTAGTTACATTCCTCCAGGAAATAACTCACCTATAATAGAAGAGATACTACAACGGGCCGCAATCAACCTACCCCAAGAAACCATCCTGATATCAACATCCTCTGTAGTTACATTCCTCCAGGAAATAACTCACCTATAATAGAAGAGATACTACAATGGGCCACAATCAACCTACCCCAAGAAACCATCCTGCTATCAACATCCTCTGTAGTTACATTCACCAGGAAATAACTCACCTGTAATAGAAGAGATACTACAATGGGTCCCAATCAACCTACCCCAAGAAACCATCCTGCTATCAACATCCTGTGTAGTTATATTCCTCCAGGAAATAACTCCCCTATAATAGAAGAGATACTACAATGGGCCACAATCAACCTACCCCAAGAAACCATCCTGCTATCAACATCCTCTGTAGTTACATTCACCAGGAAATAACTCACCTGTAATAGAAGAGATACTACAATGGGCCGCAATCAACCTACCCCAAGAAACCATCCTGCTATCAACATCCTCTGTAGTTACATTCCTCCAGGAAATAACTCACCTATAATAGAAGGGATACTACAATGGACCTCAATCAACCTACCCCAAGAAATCATCCTGCTATCAACATCCTCTGTAGTTACATTCCTCCAGGAAATAACTCACCTATAATAGAAGAGATACTACAATGGGCCACAATCAACCTACCCCAAGAAACCATCCTGCTATCAACATCCTCTGTAGTTATATTCCTCCAGGAAATAACTCCCCTATAATAGAAGAGATACTACAATGGGCCACAATCAACCTACCCCAAGAAACCATCCTGCTATCAACATCCTCTGTAGTTATATTCACCAGGAAATAACTCACCTGTAATAGAACATATACTACAATGGGCCGCAATCAACCTACCCCAAGAAACCATCCTGCTATCAACATCCTCTGTAGTTACATTCATCCAGGAAATAACTCACCTATAATAGAAGAGATACTACAATAGGCTGCAATCAACCTACCCCAAGAAACCATCCTGATATCAACATCCTCTGTAGTTATATTCCACCAGGAAATAACTCACCTATAATAGAAGAGATACTACAATGGGCCACAATCAACCTACCCCAAGAAACCATCCTGCTATCAACATCCTCTGTAGTTATATTCACCAGGAAATAACTCACCTGTAATAGAAGAGATACTACAATGGGCCACAATCAACCTACCCCAAGAAACCATCCTGCTATCAACATCCTCTGTAGTTACATTCCTCCAGGAAATAACTCACCTATAATAGAATAGATACTACAATGGGCCACAATCAACCTACCCCAAGAAACCATCCTGCTATCAACATCCTCTGTAGTTACATTCACCAGGAAATAACTCACCTGTAATAGAAGAGATACTACAATGGGCCCCAATCAACCTACCCCAAGAAACCATTCTGCTATCAACATCCTGTGTAGTTATATTCCTCCAGGAAATAACTCCCCTATAATAGAAGAGATACTACAATGGGCCACAATCAACCTACCCCAAGAAACCATCCTGCTATCAACATCCTCTGTAGTTACATTCACCAGGAAATAACTCACCTGTAATAGAAGAGATACTACAATGGGCCGCAATCAACCTACCCCAAGAAACCATCCTGCTATCAACATCCTCTGTAGTTACATTCCTCCAGGAAATAACTCACCTATAATAGAAGGGATACTACAATGGGCCTCAATCAACCTACCCCAAGAAACCATCCTGCTATCAACATCCTCTGTAGTTACATTCCTCCAGGAAATAACTCACCTATAATAGAAGAGATACTACAATGGGCCACAATCAACCTACCCCAAGAAACCATCCTGCTATCAACATCCTCTGTAGTTATATTCCTCCAGGAAATAGCTCACCTATAATAGAAGAGATACTACAATGGGCCACAATCAACCTACCCCAAGAAACCATCCTGCTATCAACATCCTCTGTAGTTACATTCCTCCAGGAAATAACTCACCTGTAATAGAAGAGATACTACAATGGGCCTCAATCAGCCTACCTCAAGAAACCATCCTGCTATCAACATCCTCTGTAGTTACATTCCTCCAGGAAATAACTCACCTATAATAGAAGAGATACTACAATGGGCCCCAATCAACCTACCCCAAGAAACCATCCTGCTATCAACATCCTCTGTAGTTATATTCCTCCAGGAAATAACTCCCCTATAATAGAAGAGATACTACAATGGGCCACAATCAACCTACCCCAAGAAACCATCCTGCTATCAACATCCTCTGTAGTTATTCTCATCCAGGAAATAATTCACCTATAATAGAAGAGATACTACAATGGGCCCCAATCAACCTACCCCAAGAAACCATCCTGCTATCAACATCCTCTGTAGTTATATTCACCAGGAAATAACTCACCTGTAATAGAAGAGATACTACAATGGGCCGCAATCAACCTACCCCAAGAAACCATCCTGCTATCAACATCCTCTGCAGTTACATTCCTCCAGGAAATAACCTACCTATAATAGAAGAGATACTACAATGGGCCACAATCAACCTACCCCAAGAAACCATCCTGCTATCAACATCCTCTGTAGTTACATTCATCCAGGAAATAACTCACCTATAATAGAAGAGATACTACAATGGGCCACAATCAACCTACCCCAAGAAACCATCCTGCTATCAACATCCTCTGTAGTTATATTCCTCCAGGAAATAACTCACCTATAATAGAAGAGATACTACAATGGGCCACAATCAACCTACCCTAAGAAACCATCCTGCTATCAACATCCTCTGTAGTTATATTCCTCCAGGAAATAGCTCACCTATAATAGAAGAGATACTACCATGGGCCACAATCAACCTGCCCTAAGAAACCATCCTGCTATCAACATCCTCTGTAGTTATATTCCTCCAGGAAATAGCTCACCTATAATAGAAGAGATACTACAATGGGCCGCAATCAACCTACCCCAAGAAACCATCCTGCTATCAACATCCTCTGTAGTTACATTCATCCAGGAAATAACTCACCTATAATTGAAGAGATACTACACTGGGCTACAATCAACCTACCCTAAGAAACCATCCTGCTATCATCATCCTCTGTAGTTATATTCCTCCAGGAAATAACTCACCTATAATAGAAGAGATACTACAATGGGCCACAGTCAACCTACCCCAAGAAACCATCCTGCTATCAACATCCTCTGTAGTTATATTCCTCCAGGAAATAGCTCACCTATAATAGAAGAGATACTACAATGTGTCACAATCAACCTACCCCAAGAAACCATTCTGCTAGGCGACCTAAACTTAGACTGGTTAGCTTGCAACTCCAACAACCCCTCTAACCATATTAACTTATTTGGATTCTCACAACTAATCCAAGAACCCACCAGTGTAGACAAAAATCCAATAGAACCTCCATTCTAGATTGGACACTAGTTAATTTCCCTACAGAAAATTATCATGTGGGCTGCTTACCTGATACATTGAGTGACCACTGCCCCACATTCCTCTTTTATAAACAGGCCAAAATACTCAAACTCATGCTATTCAAGGAGACTAGGGATGAGCACAAAGTCAATCCACAAACTCTTAACAGTATGCCCCAGCAACAGGACTGGAATCCACTAAACATTCTATCTTTAGAACAGGCAGTTGATTTTGTTAATACTACTTTTATGAATGTACTAAATATACTAACTCCCATCAGGAAACTCAGGGCTAAAGTTAACTGTGCCTCATGGCTAAATATGACAACACAAGTCTTAATACAAGCCAGAGGCAATGCCTGGAAAAACTTGAAAAAGAATAACACTATCCAAGACAGACAGAAATATCATGAATTACAAAATAAGATCAAAACCCAAATAAAAGTAGATAAAAAGAACTGCTTCTTAGACATCCAAAACAAGCACTCTAGAAACCCCCAAAAGTTCTGGCAGGCCATCAATACCCTTCTAAAACCAGGCAAAACCACCACCCTATCTCCCAACAACAATTCTGATAATGTAGCTTCAGAATTCAACCATCACTTCACAGAATCTATCCTCGCACTATCTATCCAACTATCCAATAGGAACACTAAAACCACCCCAACTGTAGAACAAATTAACATACCCACCTTCACACTCTCACCTCTACCAACCTCTTCAGTTAAAAAGCTACTCTCTAAACGAAAACCCACCACACTCGCAGCAGATGGTTTACCCACAAATTTTCTAAAATTAGCTGCAGAATCACTAGCCTACCCTGTCTCAATTCATATAAACTGCTCTATACAAGAAACCTACGTATCCCATCAATGGAAAGTGTCACATATAATTCCCCTTCACAAAGGTGGAAACTCCTATGAACTATCAAACTACCGGCCAATTGCTATCTTGTCCCCCCTTTCCAAGCTTCTGGAGGAATGTATTCACACCCAGATAATGCACTTCTTATCCTCACATAACCTCCTCTCCCCCACACAACATGATTTCTGCCCAAACCATAGCACAACCATTGCTCAACTCTTCTTCATCAATCAGATTAAGCATCTAAGAAATAACAACAAATTTGTCTCAGCCATATTCCTAGATCTATCAAAAGCATTTGATATGGTCTCCAATAACCTACTGTTAGACACTCTGTCAACCTTCGCCCCCTCTACTACTTCATGGTTTAGAAGCTATCTCTCTGACAGAAAACAATCAGTTAAATGGCAAAGTACACTATCACCTCTATTACCAACTACTATAGGCATCCCACAAGGATCAATACTGGGTCCTCTACTATTCACCATTTTCACTATCAAACTACATACGTCCACCCTGCATGCATCACTTATACAGTACGCAGATGACTCCACCCTAATCTGCTCAGCCCCATCCATAACCACTCTTCAAAAGCTTGCCCAAGAATCCTTCTGCTCCGTGGAACAATGGATTACTGATATCCAACTCATTCCAAACCCCAACAAGACCAAATTACTCTTTTTTACCCCCAATAAATCCAAATCCACACCTCCTACCTTCACTATCACCTCCTAAAATGGGACCACAATCTCCCTTTCCTCTCACACTAAGCTGCTTATGGTTGAAATTGATAACAATCTAAACTTTAATGTCCATATCTCACAAACCATCACAAAGGTACATAAGAAACTAGGAACCCTATACAAACACAAACAGTTCCTATCAGACCCAGCTAGAATCTCCTTAGCCCAAACCCTCCTCTTGTCTACCCTAATGTATGCATCACCAATCCTAATTCATATCAGGAAAATAGACCTAAACAAACTAGAGTCATGTTACAATAAAATTGCAAAATTTGCTAACAACTTCACTTTTAGAAGTCATCATTGTCGTGCCCTGAAGCAACTGCAATGGTTAGAACTCCCTCAGCTAATTAGCTATCACCAATTAGTCCTCACCTTCAACATAATAAGGAACCCTGAGAAAACCCAGCCCTAAACCAACTTCTAAACCAATATTCTGCAAATCGCCCACTACGCTCATCCAACAAAACCCTGCTCTGCATAACCAAAGCCAATAACACTGCAGGGAAAAGTCTGTTCTCCCACACCATTGCTAGCGAAGGGAATAAGATCCCCCAAAGTATCTCCTCTGCACCACCCTTCTCACTTTTCAAGACATCACTAAAGTCACACCTCTTGCAATCATGGCTCTGTCCCTGTATCACATAAAATCTTTTCTGCTCTCTTCCTAACTTGCCACACCTCATCTCCTCACTGCTTACCTCAGCTATTCTGTACTACTCAAATACTCCCTATCAGGAACTATTATCCTACAAACTATTTCTCACGCTATGCCATATCTCCCAAATAGCATTTATTTTCCAGATTGCATTCCTTCATTTTTATGCTTTGTACTACCAATAGGGAATTCAAAGTTATGCTATCTATATACCAAGCTTTCTCAAATCAAACTAAGGTACAAAAAATCTTCTTGATTGTATATATGCCACTGTATAGAAACTTTCTGTCATTCGTGGATTATGTGTTGTCTTATAAAGACATGGAGCTCTGATTGTATATATGCCTCTGTACATATTTTTTTTGTCATTTGTTGTATTTGTACTATTATGTTATAGAGCTTTTCTCCCTGGGCCTCAGCTGTAAATGGACCTTGTTCCAGTCGAACTCTCCTGGTAAACAAATGTAAAATAAATAAATAAAATAAATAAATAAAAATCTCAAGGGTTAAGGCAAAGTTAGGCTTAAACAGGGGTCTCATTGTGTCCTTGCAACAAAGGGGCAAGATTAACCTTCTTCACTGACACTACTTGAAGGAAAGTCAGTGGTCAGTGGTCATCACCTGTTCAATGAATATATTTATTGAATTCTGTAATATGGAGGACAGCTACCGGTGGCATAATATTGGGAGGAATATTCATGCCTGCCCCTGTGTATATGCATGAGTCTGAGATCTGCTTCTGAAAAAGAAAAAAAAAAACTAGTATGTTTAGTCTTTCCTTTCCTGTCATAAAGTATACATTTTTATTGGTCTTGTCACCAGACGCCCACGACTTTCAGAATGGAAAGGCAAAGGGTGATTTTAGGACTGTGTATGACTTGTCTCACACAATAGGAACAATTATTACATAATTATTTCTGGCTACATTTCAAAATGCCTGCACTGAATATCAGATTCTAGAGAGATCCTCCTTTCTTTCTTTTTTTTTTTTCTCTCAAATGTTTCATTATTTGGATTTCACATTTGCATTATGTTTTTAGATATGGGAGAGTCTGTCAGCCTTCACAAATTCAGTGACTAGAATATTTTTTTCAATCTCCTTTCACATAGCAACAACTAATAGATCTTAAAGTACTTCCTCTGGAACGGAGTTCTTTACAGCTTTGAATAATTTTTATTATATTCAAAACCAACATGAAATAAAATAAAATAAAATATAACTCTTTACTATCTAACAAAAATTCAAAGTGACACAGTGAAAATTCTTTCACTTACAGATGTATACCCAGCAATACTTATATACTATTGAGAACAAAGTACATGTTTTCATCTGCTTCCCCCTTGTATCTGGTACTGCATAAATAATCCCACTGGAGCATGGACATATGTTCAGTACAACTGACTATAACAAGAATATATGGTAAGATGCTGCTTAAAAATCAGGGTAGGCTGGTTACGCAATGCAGGGATACCTCTTGGAAATTAGAGAAGGTTGGTCATTCATTTCAGGCTGTATTCGTTAGTCTACATGTTTCTTTAGTACCTTACATATCCTTACATCAATCAAATATTGATCAAGTCTTCTAAAATTAAAGCCAGCTTCTTGTATATTAACAAACAGAGAGAAGATGGAAAGTCTGACTAAATCGAGGGAGTGTGGATCATGCATCCTTTTATGACAGAAAACAGAGCTAATGTGAAAACAATAATTTTCTGAATCAACCAGGGGCAAAATGCGACTGAGCAAGAAGAACGTGATGTTTCTAAATCATTTTAACAGCTGTCTTCTACAGGGGTGAGAGAATATAAGAAGGTTGCTCTTGAATATTCATTTGCTGCTTTTTGAAGTATTAACATTCACGCTGTCAAGCTACTGTCAGTATTTTTTTTGTTTCCTCTTTTCCCTTAGATTTTTTTTTATTACAGAAGGCTTAAGGTGTATGCCTGTGTGTGCATATAAGTTTCTTCTTGTCTCGTATCTGGATTTAATGGACATAGTTATTGCACATTTTATTAAATGTGTAGCTTAGCTGTAGTAGTGACTTGAATTTGTGAACCACCTGCAAAGCTTCATGTGCAGTGAAATAAGTCTTTGTGACATTAAGCGAGGTATGAAGAAGTGTTTCTTATCAGAGAATGATAATTGATCCCTATTCTAATACATTAGTCTTCCTTTCCTCCCATTTATTCCACAGAAGAAGTCTGCTTAGCTGATTGTAATCTGACCAAAGAACAAATTTAAAAAAAAAATCAGTTGATCATTCAACTGGATTTGGCTAAACGTCGGGTGTTACTGTCAGGCCTGTTCACAATCTGGCTTGATACAAACTTGTAGATAACTGACTGACCTAGTTCCCTATGTTTCTTGTATCCCACTTGTTGTCATGTAAAAATGAATAACAATGTCCTGTAAGGTTAGAAATATGGCAGTGTATGACTTCTTTTAATATACACCTGCACAGGTATGTTATAAAATCATGGTGCACAGAGAAGAAACTTTAATTTTGTAGCAGACTCCATGCAGATATTTTTTAGAATTTTTTTAAAAGGACATTTGAGATGAATTAATAAGTTATCCCCTCCCCCACAACATTCTTTTGCACTCTACCCAGTACCTCATTTCCATCACTGGGTCTACCAGCCTCCTTACTAAACACCCTGGACTTTCTCCATTAGGACTAGTCCCAGCGTAAAGCTTAAGGGCATGCTGGGTAGGCGGCTGACTACTTCCATGGTTGGAGGAATTAATTACCTATTGACCTTATTAAACTAATCTCAAAGATTTGGAACTTAGACTAATTTTTGACAAGATTAAAAGTAATGAATCACCATTAAGTTTGGATGTTTTGGTTAGTTTAAAGAAGACTATTATACTTTAATAAGATACTACATTCAATATCCCTAAAGCCAAAGCTAACTATGTTAATGAACGGAAAGTCCTGAAATGAATAGATCAAGAGTACATTAGCTAATGTCTGAATCATATTAGCCAAAGTTTTTGATTTAAATGAATGTTAGAACTTATTTTTCTCTCCTCTTGATTTCTAACATCAAGATAATTTGAATGCTATTTGAATACAAGTGTTTTATATTACATGGATGTATATAGTAGTATGAACAGTTTAAAAAAAAAAAAAAGGTTTATTTTAGTTTATATGATGCTGTTTTACCAAATGTGTAGTCTTGTCTTGCTAGATAATTGAATTGAAAACTGTTAACTTCAGTTAAATATAACTAGTATTAAATTGATAAGGTGGTAGCTGACGTACTGCTGCTTAGGGTAGGGGGTTAACTTGAGTGGTAAATACTACTCTAAGTTGGAGTTTATAAATCCAGGCTGGATGCAAGGTTTAATCCTTACATTATTTTCACTTGTTCATTGTTATTTGTATATAGTTTTGACATCCACAATATATTTTGTACATTCATTGTCACTACAAACAAAATTGAATCCTATACGAAATCCCATAAGAGATTCAATAAATACAGCTATATTTAAAGGTATACCTAAAGGAGGAGATGTAACATTACTTATCTTGTTATTTGTTATTTTGATCATAAGATTCTTAAGTTTTAAAAATGCCAAATGACATCTTTAAAAGGAATTTCTTTAAACATTAATGGATTGAATAATCCATGTAAAAGGGCAAGCCTAATAAGATACATTAATTTACATAAGGCCAACTTAGTCTTCCTACAAGAAACCCATCTCTTGAAAAAAGATATTGATAAACTAGCCACAAACAAATATACAGTATTGGTTAGTTCAGAGCACACTCAGAAAAAACAGGAGTGGCTATTTTATGGAATAAAAGTGTGCCCATTCCTAAAACCATTAAGTCTTATCAGGATGACAAAGGAATGTTTTGTATGGTTACAATACAAATTAGTGGGAAGACTTACACTTTAATTAATGTATATTGGATACCTGGAATTGGTATTAATACAGTGAAACATCATCTTGATAAGATCATATCATTCTCTATAGGAGATATTATTTTAGCTGGTGACTTTAATTGTATACTACATGAAAGTGATACTACCACTATAGGAAAGAGAAGAATTACATCTAATGCAAAACATTTAAAGGATTTTGCTAATTCTTATCATTTGAATGATATTAATAATTAGATAGATTCAAAATCATTACCATACACCTTTTTTCTAACAGATACAAAACTTATTCAAAAATAGATAGGGTCTTTATTTCTAACCAGATGGTAACAGATTTAATTAATTCCAAAATCATTTCATGTCCTATATCTGATCATAATTCAATTGTTTTTGAATTCATGATAAAAATACTCATAATGTTCAGATCAAAAGGATACCAGCATACCTAACTCAACTAAAAGACTATAAAGAATATATACTTTCAGAAGTAAAACATTTTTAGACATAAATAACACTCCTGAAGTCTCCATTGTTTATGTTTGGGATGCCTTAAAATCATATCTATATGGACAAAGTATCAGATGGTATAATAATAAAAGGAAATCTTGGGATAAGGAATTGTTAGATATTCAAAGTAAATTAGACTCTTATAAACATAATAATAAAGAAAATATTATGGACAAGAAAGTTATTGAAGAAATAAACAAACTAAATGAGAAATACAAAGAAATTTTAACTCATAAAGTTAAAATAACTTTAGAGAAATACAAGTTTTTGTCTTATTCAATAAGCCCCAAATACTTACATAGACTTAAAAATAAAACAAAAAGGTTGAATAAACAAAACCATATCAAAGAAATCTTTTCTCTAAGGAAAAAGAAGAATGTTTCTAGTATACCAGAAATACTAGATGAATTTAGAAATCGCTTTCACAAAATTAACCATAATAATATTAACATGGAACCTAAAGATAAAATAAAGGAGTTTATAACCACAAATATGAATAAAAAGCTTAATAAACAACAGATTAAACTATTGGACAAGAGTATTTCATATACAGAAGTTATTACACAAATACATAAGCTTAAATCAAACAAAGCATCGGGTAATGCTGGTATTATACCAGAGATATATAAAATCCTTTCTAAAAATACATATTCTTTAATACATAAGGTTTTTATTTTGGCCCAAACTGAGTTAATAACCCCCCCATCTTGGCAATATACATTTATTTCACCAATTTTAAAACCTAATAAAGATCCAACTAGATGTTCTTCATATCGGCCCATCTCATTACTTAATGTTGATTATAAAATGTTTATGAATATCTTTGCTGATAGATTGAAGACAATCATTCCCGGCATTATAGATATAGATCAGACAGGCTTCATTGTAAATAGAAATACTTTTGATAATATAAGAAGAACTTTAACATTAATAGATTTTGCAAATAGGAAAAAGAAAGATTTAACACTTATTAGTCTTGATATAAGTTCAGCATTTGATTCAGTAAGTTGGGACTATCTGTTTACCTTAATGAAGTGCACAAACTTCTCGGATGCATTTGTAAATCTAATTGAACATTTATACAAAGGAACGTTGGCTTATATTAAGGTAGGAACATATGTTTCACAAAAATACCCATTCTTAAAGGTACAAAACAAGGATGTCCACTTTCTCCACTATTATTCACTTTAGTAATGGAGCCTTGGGCTAATTTGATCAGAAACAGTACTGACATAGAGGGTTTTGAAATAGATGAAAATACAACATCCAAAATTCAACTTTTGCAGATGATGTTCTAATTACATCAGCAGGATCTAATTCTTCTATACAGTCTCTATTTGATAACATGATGAATTTTAAAAGTATTTCTGGTTTAATATTCAATGAAGAAAAAACTAAAATACTACCTATATATACACGAAAAATATTCTCATCAGTGATTTTACTAAATATGTACCCAATTCAGGTCAGATAACTTATTTAGGTATAATACTATCTAAAGATATTAAATCTATTATATATAATAATTATAATACCTGTTTTCTTAATATACAAAATCTTTTTAATACCTGGAATAATATGTTTTTTACTATGGAGGAGAGACTTACAATTATTAAAATGATAATATTCCCCAAGATTTTATACTTAATACAATCAATAATACTTCCACCTACAAAAATAATTATCAAGAAACTGAACACACTAATGTTAAATTTCTTATGGGCACCTAATAGACCTAGGATTGCATTAAAGAAACATACTAATAGCTGGTCTCAAGGGGTATTTCTTTTCCAGACTTTAATTTATATACTATCTCTTCTATTGTAAAAGTTATTACTTTATTAATAGATCAGTCATATGTCACAAAATGGAAAGATTATTGGGAGCTAATTAGTATACACTTCATGAAAATCTCCTTAACACATAAAAATATGATTGTAAATAACTCCATGTTATGGTTACTAAAGGAATTTTGTACTTCACCTATTACACCTAAACATATGGTTTGTTACCCATTAAATATTATTATTAGTTATCGTAACTTTATATTTATGCACCTTAAGTATAGGGAATGGAATTTTATTGTATTTCCTATAATGTATACTCAGGGTATGCTTTTGTCATCTACTTCTGAAGGAACTCATTTAGCTATAGATAATGATCTAAAGTACTGGTATCAGTTGATATCTGATAATAAAGTTAAAAATCTAGATTTCTTAAAACAAGAATTTGATCTAAGAGAAACTTGCTGGTTAGAGGTTCAGACCTTTAGACAACATCTCATTAATAAAATAGATTTAATGTCTATAACTGTTAAAGAATCTATTCCAACACTGATTGATTACTTGATATTAAATTTACAACATAAAGTTTCTGATAAAGGTAAACTTTCATACATACATAAAGTTATCAGACAAGAAACTTTTTACAGTGTAGATTCATACTGGAATTATTTCACTTCTATTAATGGGGACCCACCAAATAAACAAGATAAACAATATATATTGGAATCTGCTTATAGAACTACATCTTCCATTGTCTGGAGACTTTATACATGGAAATTTTTACATAGATCTTTTTATACACCTTTGATGATGAATAAAATAAATAATAAAGATAATCTATGTAAGAGATGTAATGTAGAAATGAATGCTAACTGGGCTCATATGTTTTATGACTGTATAAAATTGAAAGAATACTGGAAGTCAATTAATGAATTTTTGCAGGCTCTTTTTACAGATAATTTCATTATTTCTAAATCTCTTATATTATTCAACACACCTGTACCTCAAAGTGTTAAAAAGGTTAAGCTTCCCTTGTTATGGTCTATTCTAGCAGTGGCTAGGAAAATAATAACTAGAAATTGGATTTCAGATACACCTCCTTCGTTCAATGAATTTAAAAATGTTATGAATATAGTGTGCCATATGGAAATAAACACAATTAGGACTAGAACAAATAGAAAAACATCTTATTTTATTGTATGGGATAATTTACAAAATTTGTTAAAAAATTTTTAATTTCAATAGCATGGTATTTTAGTTTAATTAATTGATCTGATTGTAGTGGATGTCTTTGTAAATACTTTAGTTGTTTTGTTGAATATTATAATAATACCTATTTTTAATTACTTGTATAAAATTGTTATGATATTTCTCTTATATGTTAAAACAATAAACCTGTTTTGAAAAAAAAAAGAGTACATTAGCAACGTTAATAATAAAATTTCCTAGTAAATGCTTAGTTCCTGCTACTCTATTAAAATTAGCCTTAACTTTACTCTTTAAGGAATGATTTAATTCCTCTTGTCACATTAGCATTAAGTTAGTGAAACAATATAATAATATGTATTAATCTATTTTATTTATTTATTATTTATTCTTTTGTTGATCAGGTTAATACTACTAGGTTAATATCTTCTTCCCAGATGAGACACAAGCTGGTATTTATATACTAGGGCAGATTTGGTCACGGCAGAGGAGAACTTCCCTGGCTTTTTTTTTATGGGGGGAGCTGGGGTATTGGCTCGGGATTGGGAGGACAGTGTGGTCATGACTGGGCTGGATGGTCAAGCCATGGTGTCAGGGTCAGTTTTTGATTTACATTTATTGGATATGGATGCTACAGGAGACAATTTGCAAGTAACACATATAGGAGACAATGGCTTACCTTCTGAGTTAGTGTATCAAATAATGGATGAGACTGAACCTGATATTCCACAGGCATTGTCTTGAGCAGAAGTAGTGGGTAGTTGTAGCTTCCTGGGGGACTCTATTAGTGTGACAGGGACTGCAGAACATCATTATATGTATGCCAAGATGGGATTCTGTGACTAGAGAGATAGAATTGTATGATATATGTCAGGGAACTCTAATGAAGAATTATGCAGCTGAGGACACGATGGTGGAATCTACTATGGAGAAAAGCATTTATCTGAGAGATCATCCAGCAGTGCAAAAAATGTCCAAACTAGGAAAAACAGTAGGTCATTACATTGTCTGGGACATGGTGAAACCTCTCTGAAAAGAATTGATATTCACGCTTTAATTCAATTTGGTAAGGAGCAGTTTTGCAAATTAATGTTAAATGCATGTGACTTATTGACTGACTTCCTTCACAAACTGAACATTCAGTTAGGGAATTATAAATAAACAAATATTTCAGGAATGGGCACTGATGCCCTTCTAGTCTGCCAATATATCAAAATAGTTGTTCCTGCAATACGTGTCCAGTCTGTTTTTAAAAATATCTAAACTAGTGATTGCTTTAATGTAATTTGTCTTCAATGTCTGTTCCATGCATCAGCTTCTTTTTCAGAGAACCAATTAGTACACTTTTTATTCTATAGAATCTTCTACATAGGTTGGCTGGTGAGTCCACACTACTTTTTGATAACCTCAAAGATTCCCAGAGGTAGTTGTCTCTAAATGTCCTATATACCAGAATTAGATTTCCTTTTAAATATCTGTTAGAGACACTGTACGAGTTCAGATATTTTAGTCTTTCATAATAACTTAAATTTTCACATCCATGGATGCCCTTGGTTTATTTCAGCTGTACTCTTTCCAGTTTACTCATGTTTGTTTGCTTATAAGGTTTCCACATTGTAATTCCATTCTCAAGTTTGGATCTAATATAATTAACAAACAATGACTTCATCATTTCTGATTTCCTAGACTTTTTAAATCTTTTTATACAACCTATAGTTCTATAACTATTATTAACCAAATTGGTTGATATGATTAGACAAACGCAAAGCTGGATCTGCCCATTTACCTATGTCCTTAAATGAATCTACAGTTTCAATCGCTGTGTGATATATTAAATATTCACCTTCCAATTTATGACTCCTAAATCTCATATGCTTAGTTTTTGATGCATTTATCAGCATATTATTCTCCTGTGCCCAAAACCAGTCAATTTAGTCAAGTTCTTTTGCAGACATGCCCTATCTGCAACACATGCAATCAGTTTACTCAGTTTCAGGTCATCTGCATTCAGACTGTAGATCACATCAAATACAAAACACATGTCTGAAAGATATAATCTAAATCAGTAAGGGCCTAGGACAGAGCCCTGTGGGACACCTTGAATATAACCAAGAATGTCACCTGTCCGATTGCTGTATGATACTTGCCATGTCTTATTTGTAAGCCATGCAGCTATCCACCTTATCGAGAGTAAATCAATACCTAGTTGTTCTACTTTATTGATCAGTGTTTTGTGTATGACCCTGTCAAATGCTGAAGTTAAATCCGTATAAATAACATCATAGCACAAATTTTCATTCATAGCCATTGTTGTATTGTTATATAACATCATGTTACAGGTGATGATAGATCTATTTTCAATATACGCATGCCGATATATGGTTTCAAGTCCCAGTCTTTCCAATTCTGACAATAACTTATCCAATATCATCTTCTCCCTCATTTTTCCACAACATGAAAGTAGACTAAACAGTCTACATTACTCAGGGTTTGTCCTTCTCCTCTTTCCCTTAACGACATGTTTAATAAGTACAAGTCTCCAATCTGGAGGAATCTCCCTATATTTATATGACCTAGTAAATTATATAATGGTGTCTTTCTTTTTTCATTTCTTCAAATCTTTTTGGTTTCTAATACCATGATGGTAATGCACCCCATTCCTAAGTCAAAGTACAATTAAAGTTCATGAAATTAGTATTGTTTCAGTCTTTGATGTCAGCCAAAAGTGCTCTTCGCAGCACCTGCAATGTGCCCAGTAATGACTCCTTCTGCAATTCATATGGGGTTAATTGTATTGGTAACATATCTAAATGTGATTGTAGATTATTTTTTATAAGATCCCATTGCTCCTACTACTATTGGAACTATCTGCGTATCTTTCTTCTGCATTGCTCTCATTTCTGCATGCAGATCCTGACATGTTATGACTTTGTGTCTCTCTGTACGCAAGACACTGTAGTCAATGGGTGTGGAGATTTCAATGATCAATGCTACTTTTGTCCTCTTTTCATGGACCACTATATCCTATTTTCTAGCATCTATCTTTTGAACTGTTGGTAAAGGGTGATGAGATGCGTTGTAAACTTCATAATTTTCTATGATGCTTTGTGGCTCATGTTTCCAGTGTTTTTCAGCCACTTCAGTACCATAATGTTTGCACAATCCCCAGTGCAACAGTCTTGCCACATTATTATGCCTTTCAGTATATAGCCCTTTTGCTTAAAACACAAAAAGGCAAGGGATGAAAGAATGAGCACGACCAGGTCTACAAACTAAAAAACACAGGTTTATTTTGTAAGCGCTTTCGGAGAGCACAATATCTCTCCTTCTTCAGACAAACGTTGAACACTAGTGTGGTATGAGTTTAAATACAGCAATCAATAGGCCAATTAAAAACAATTAGCCAACACAATCCTAATTAGTTTTAAAGAGGACATAACATTAAAACCAAAATACATAAACGAAAGTACAAAGTCATATTATCATTTTAGATTACACACTTAGAATCAAATAAGCTAATATAATCAAACAACCTTAAAAACATGGTATGCTACAGCTTATTCTTTAAAACAAATCCAACCAAAAAAATTGTAAATGAATTCAGATGTATCAATTTGTTTCACGCAAAAAGTTAATAGTTAAAAAATCAGACAAATAAATAAAACATTAAAGGTACTCTACCAAAAATAGTTTGACTTAAACATAAACATAAATTACCTTCTCATGGTAAGATGTTTAAGTATACAGCTAATGGAAACTGTTTCATTTAGACCGGGAAACAAATGGGCAGCAGTTCTCAACTGCCAAAACAGTTCTTCCATTTCCAAATGGACTTGCCACGGGCCACCCCTAATACCAATGTCTATATGGTAAAGAATACTGAATTTAAAAGAGTGGCCAGGGTTTGTCGTAATGTGTCTAGCTAAAGCATTGGTACGATCTTTCCTACTGGAAGCATAGTAATGCTCATAAATGCGCTGCTTCAATTTTCTCTCTGTTTTTCCTATATAAAAAGCTGTGCACTTGTCACAGCTAGCAGCATAAACAACACCCCTAGTATCACAGTTGAATTTACCCTTGATGCTGAAGATTGTGTCATTAATTCTAACTTTTGGTCCCACCATAATATGTTTACACTGATTACACGACCCACATCTAACCATTCCTGTGTTTTTAACTTGTTTGTTGGGGTGTTTAACCTCAAGTAGAGATTTAAGATTTTGACCACGCCTATATGTGATGTAAGGTTTTGCTCCAAACATACTAAACAGGACCCTGTCCTCAATAATAAGAGTCCAATTTTTATATATAACATCTCTTATTTGTGTATGATCAACACTAAAAGTACACAAAAAACTAGTCCTAAAGGTTTGTTTATCTGAACAATGCTTAGAGCCAATTACCTCATCTAAGCTTGATAAATTCTGTCTATTAAAGTTACACAAGATTGGTTTAAAATAACCAGTTTGACATTTATGAATGACTTCGGAAGTGATGTCATTGGTCAACCCCTGTGGGTAGCCTCTGTTGGAGAACATAAATGCTAGATGGTCACATTCCCTGATGAAATCATCTTCATCAGAAATCATTCTAGCTGCCCTAACCATTTGTCCCTTTACAACCGCTTTTTTCTGGTGAAAGGGATGGCAGCTGGTAAAGTGGAGGAAGTTGTTAGAGTACGTAGGTTTCCTGTATATAACACTCTTATACCTAGAGTTGGGAATATCCTTAGACAAAAGAATGTCAAGGAAGTTGATGTCATACTCCAGTAAATTATAAGTGAATTCAAAAAACTGAGTCATTGAGGAAATGTTAGAAATAAAGGAAGTTACCAATGAAGGAGAAACCTTCCAAATAAAGAACATTTCGTCCTGGTACCTTGTATACCAGGTGACATTATCACAAAACATAGTGTTGGTAAATAATAAAGTCTTTTCCCAATGTGCCATGATGCAAATGGCGAAGCTCCCTCCACAGTGTGACCCCCATTGCTACCCCAGACTTCTGTAAATATATTTGGTCATCAAAAACCATGAAGTTATAGGTAAGAACAACTTCCAAAAGGGTCACCACTAAATGAATGGTTTGATTGTTGATTCCTCTAGATGTCAGGAACTCTCTAATCCATTCCAAATCAAGATTTTGGGGAATGACTGCATAGAGGTCCCTGACATCTATTGTAAGGAACCAAAAATCTTTGTTGAAACAACTGTTGTTAATAGAGTGCAAAAAACTCCATGAGTCCTTACATATTTGTGTCTCCTGTTCTACCAAAGGCTTTAAAATACTATCAATGTATTTTGCACATGCATAAGTGATTGACCCACGTCCGTCCACAATAGGTCTAAATGGGGGATCGGTAATAGATTTATGTAACTTAGGCAAACCAAACAACGCAGGTAACTTGGGTGCTAGGATGGTCAAATAATGGTGTAGATCAATGTCAGTAATCCCCTCTAAAAAAAGATCTTCCAAAATATATCTAATATTCTTGTAAGCTGAATTAACTTCACTAATACTAGCCAATGTGTAGGCATCATTGTCAAGCAAGCTCAGCATCTTTTCTACATACATGTTGTAATCCATAAAAACAAGCCCACCCCCTTGTCCAGTTTCATGACCCTTATGTTACTGTCACATAGCATGTTGATGAAATCCCACTGATTCCTGTTGATATTAAAACTGTGTTTGTTGGAATCATGCTTGTTCAAAAATAGAGCCCTTAAATCAAACTCACACAGTTTTTCAAAAATACTTAAAGTTTCATGTAATGGTGGATTGAATACACTGGAGATTCTTAAAGAACTGGTAAGGGTGGGCCTGTCACCCAAGCAAATTCTCAAATTCAGCTTACGGACGAACAGTTTAAGGTCAATGATTGTTTTAACTAGGTCAAAATGTGAGTCAGTAATAAAGGACAAACCTTTTGAAAAAAAGTCTACAATGTCTTGACTAACGTCAAACAGAGTATAATTGTAGACTTTGAAATCCCCTTCAGAACTGACCATTATGACAGGCAAAGTGAGAGGACAGGTTATCTCCTGCGTTGGTTCCTTCTGTTCCTCATGTTCCCTTGATTCCTGCCCACTTTCGATCTCGTCTGTTGACCATTCCTGTTCAACTGAAAACCCTTTCAATTATTCACAGTAGGGACATTGTTACCAGAATGGTTTTGATGTTGTTGTGTTGATTGCAAATTATTATGGGTCCTATTTGTGTTATTACTGATGTTGTTGTTAAGACGTCTCTCACTACGGTGAAGGGACTGGCCATCATCAATGAGGGCTAGTTGTAACAATAGGGACCCTATTATTATCATTTTCAATAGTAACAATAGGTTTGTGGATAGCTGGGTTGTTACTAGCACCTTGCGTAATTAATGGTGGACGGGGGTAGGCGTTGTTTCTAGAGTAATCATACACTTCCCTCGAGATCTTTTTCTTTTTGTTATTCAACATCTTTACCATGGTGGCTTCAATGCTGGTAAAGATGCGAATATACTCATACTTACAACGTATAAAGTCAGAGTCAGTTTTAATATTATGCTCTAAGGATTCCAGATCACTTTTCAGAGAATTGATTTCGAGTTTATATTGGGAAATGAGCAAATTAATGAACTCAAAGCCTTGCTTATCAAACAAGGCCAGCAGTTGTTAGTGAAAGCTTGAGCCCTCGACAAGCCCAACTGGATAGCGCCATTGCCTAAGCTCTTTAGGGATCAACTTTTTGTCAAGACATTCCTGGAGGTACGAAACTTCCAGTTGTAGCTTTTTACATTTAAATAGTTTTTGATCAAAACTGCTAATAAGGCTGGTAATGTTACTTACTATAACGTCTTGTTCTCTTAGTTCCCCCACTGGACTGCCATTACCGTCGCTGAAAAAGTTCATATTTCCCAAAAATCCGCTGATAGTTGGTACAGACATACTATCCGGTTATAGGATATCCCTTTCGGCAACATTATTGGAACCTTGTGGGACTTGGCTAAGCCAAACTTGAGCACCCGTTAAACCTGGAGGCTGTAAGACCATGTTATTAACGGAATGAGTGGAATTAACTTCTGTTATGATAGCGCAACCGCGCACTGAAGGATTGTGTTGCCTTGGCAACAATGAAGGCGAACTTGAAGCTACAACAGTAGTTCCAGATAAGGCAAATGAATCCATACGTTGACTGATACTGTCCACTCTGTTCATAAGGAGGTGTATAAGAGCTGTAAGATTACCCTCGGCCTTCGCCTCGGCGGACTTAGCAATGTTATCATTAATCAAAACATTGTTTTGATCCTTGTTCTGTTCTGCATGGGTAAAGAGAGATCCTTGAGGTGACATTCCAAACCCACTCGCCATGCTAGTCCAAACTTCGAACTCCAAAAGAGCAAAACACAAACTGGATAAAACACAAAAAGGCAAGGGATGAAAGAATGAGCATGACCAGCTCTACAAACTAAAAAACACAGGTTTATTTTGTAAGCGCTTTCGGAGAGCACAATATCTCTCCTTCTTCAGACAAACGTTAAACACTGGTGTGGTATGAGCTTAAATACAGCAATCAATAGGCCAATTAAAAACAATTAGCCAACACAATCCTAATTAGTTTTAAAGAGGACATAACATTAAAACCAAAATACGTAAACGAAAATACAAAGTCATATTATCATTTTAGATTACACAATTAGAATCAAATAAGCTAATACAATCAAACAACCTTAAAAACATGGTGTACTACAGCTTATTCTTTAAAACAAGTCCAACCAAAAAATTGTAAATGAATTCAGATGTATCAATTTGTTTCACGCAAAAAGTTAATAGTTAAAAAATCAGACAAATAAATAAAACATTAAAGGTACTCTACCAAACATATTTTGACTTAAACATAAACATAAATTACCTTCTCATGGTAAGATGTTTAAGTATACAGCTAATGGAAACTGTTTCATTTAGACCGGGAAACAAATGGGCAGCAGTTCTCAACTGCCAAACCAGTTCTTCCATTTCCAAATGGACTTGCCACGGGCCACCCCTTATACCAATGTCTATATGGTAAAGAATACTGAATTTAAAAGAGTGGCCAGGGTTTGTCATAATGTGTCTAGCTAAAGCATTGGTACGATCTTTCCTACTGGAAGCATAGTAATGCTCATAAATGTGCTGCTTCAATTTTCTCTCGGTTTTTCCTATATAAAAAGCTGTGCACTTGTCATAGCTAGCAGCATAAACAACACCCCTAGTATCACAGTTGAATTTACCCTTGATGCTGAAGTTTGTGTCATTAATTCTAACTTTTGGTACCACCATAATATGTTTACACTGAGCTTTACCCAGTGCAATCGGTTTGCGCTGAGGTGCACGCCGCGCCAACCAGCGCCCCGTCGGGCAACGTAGCGAAATGTAGAGCAAAGTTGCTTACACACAGTCACACCCCCTAACATGTCTGGACAGCAGTAAAATAAAATTCAATGGTAAGGTTTGAACCCAGGACACTGTGCCCCATAATCAAAGTACTGAACCACTACAATTACACAACAGCATAAGAAAAACATCCACCGTTAACATATATATAGTAATAAATGTTAGATTAACCATTGCTAAGTAGGTGTGCAGTCAGCCGAGAATAGACAAAAATGGCCAATCACAGAAAAGTGCGGGAAATGCGGCATATTTAAGCTGCATAGGTGGGAATACTCACCATAACTGATTGTAGCTCCCATCTGCAGTTAGAATGTCTGGTGCTGGAGAGGGAACATGCTTTAGAGCGCAACGCTGGGGCATCGAGGAGTCAAGATACATGGTTTGGCTCCTAGTCCATTGGCATGAGACTCGACTCCTGCAGGGCCAGTTCCAAGGAATGGAGTATAAGGCAGAGGCTTGGAACCAGTTGGCTCATGAACTCTCCAGTGCCACAGGTGTCTCTCAGACTGGTGAGCAGAGCCATCACCACCATGCAGACCTGAAGAGATGAAAGCAGGACCTTCTGAACCAGTGGATCCAGGAGGCCCATCATATGCATGATGCCCCACTACTAAGTAGGTAGCCATGGAATGCAGTATGTAAGACAAGCTACTATACTCTAAATAATGCATAGGTATGTCTAAATATGCCTTCATTTACTCCACAGCTGCAGGTGTTCATGCTATGAATCAGCAAGCCTATGCAGATAGGCTGCTAAGACTGTGCCACCAGGCAGGTTAGTAAATATTCTGCATGTTTTGTTAAATAATATATGTGAGAGAGCATGAAAAAAGTGTTTTATCCCAATAATACAGCTAACAAATGCCCTGAATAAATCCCCTGCATGTACTGTTATATAACAAATGTCACTGAGCCAGGAATAGAGTGTACTAACCCAGCAATCAAGGTAAAATAAGTGTGGAATACTATCTCTGCATGTACAGTCATATAATATAAGTGAGCAAGCCTGAAAAAGGGTGTTGTAACCTATCAATAAAGGTATAATATGTCCTGAATAGGTCTCCTGTATGCACTGTAATATGAAATAAAGGAGAGAGCCTGTAGAAAAGAGTGTTCAATGTAATTAATAATGGTATAATACTTGGAGTGTGTCTGTGTCACCTACTTTGAAATGTTGTTGTACCTTTGCATTCAATAAACAGTACTGTTATATTAGTTGCTGTCAACCCACATTTGTGCAGTCCCATATGAAGTGGATGAATTAAGTGCCAGTAGCTGGGAAGCATATAACATTCATTCCCTGAATAATTATCTGCATGTACTGTTATACAACAAATGTCAGAGAGCCATGAATAGAGTGTAGTAACCCATTAATAAAGGTAAAAAAAGTCTGGAATACTATCTCTGCATGTACTGTCAGATAAAATAAGTGAGCGAGCCTGAAAAAGAGAGTTGGAACCTATCAATAAAGGTATTATATGTCCTGAATAGGTCTCCCGTATGCACTGTAATATGAAATAAAGGAGAGAGCCTGTAGAAAAGAGTGTGCAATGTAATTAATAAAGGTATAATACTTGGAGTGTGTTGGTGTCAGTTACCTAGAAATAATACATGTAGGGGATATACACCTGCAGTCAATATTAATGTAGTGTAGAGTAAAATTGCTAATAATATGTTAATGGATGTTTCTTTTTCCCCCCTACTCCATGTGCATAAACAATGCAATTCCACACTTCAATGGATATGTGTAATCTCATAACATTTGTTGGGACATCTGTCCTATTGTTCAATAAAACTCTGTTTTTACTTTGATGCATGTGCCCTGTTCAAACACCACATTCCTGGTGGCCTGTTGCAACCAATCATCCCTGCATGCTGTTGTAATGTCCACTGCTGTTCAATATATGCATGTGTTATGCTTGCTGCTCAACTGTTGTAACCCTGGTGTGTTGGGTTAATGGGAATATTACTGCATGCTGTTACAACGCATTTTGAATGCTGCTGTCAATGTTGTAATTAAACACACCTAATCACAGAACATATGGGAAGGCCAGTCCCAACGGTCCCACCTGTCGCTCCTCAGCTGATCATTGCACCTGGCACCAGCATGTCTGGTGCCCAGCCCAGGCTACCCTCCTCCATTGGTCCTGTGCCACCTTTGGGTGGAAGCGCTGTAGGGGATGGGGCTCGCCCCCCCCACAAGCGTGGGCAGAGAAGGGCCACCTGTCACCCTCCAAAGGGTCTGGGTTCTGGTACGTAGGGTGATCCAGCATTTAGTCGCTGATCCCCTATGCCAGCTTGAAGTGAGAGTGGCGTGACTCACAAGTGAGCCTGCCCCTCCTACGCAGCCCCCAGCACAGCGACCCTCGGGTCTGTGAAGGTTCAGTGGTGACTGCCCATGGGTGGGGTTCTCAGTCCCACTGTTACCATCTGTGGGCTCATGGGCTTGCGATTTCCAAACATCCATCCCCGTCAATTGTGTACACCCACCCCATGTGTCATACTCCACCCCTGTATGCGTCTTGTTTGTCTTGTCTGTTTACCTCCACAACCTACCTCCCCAAAATACCTACTTCCCCTACCTCACTTTCCACTCTCACCTGAAAAAAAAGAAAAAAAAAAGGGCAATCTGTACCCACAAAAATATTACGCCCCATACATAGCTGCCCATCTCACACACATGTCCACTGGACATGTAAACTGATAATTACAATTGGCAGTACAACATGCTTTGTTGTCGCCACCCCACTCCCAGGGGTGGAAGTATCCAAAAATAAGTCAAAATGCATTGCATATGCACAGCTGTTGCTGTTAAAGAAATGGGCAGCTATGGACCTTCCCTACACCGTCCTGCACATCCCGAGCTTGTTTTCCTACTGTCTTTCCCTCTTTGTGCCCCCTTTATCACCACTTTCTTATCCCCCCATTTTCATTTCTTTCAAAGAAATTAGCATGGGGGTTAGCGGGAGTAAGCACTTTTAAGCAGTAGTAAGCAGGTTTAAGCGAGTGTGCACATATGTGCGCTAAGCTTAGCATCGCTAAGCGTCATGCAAACCTGTGCAAACCCGCTTACAACGGCTTAAAAGTGCCTTAGTCACTCTATGTCAGGGCCCTTGTTCTGCTCAGCAGTAAAATAAAAGACCTCTGTCAGTCTCGAACCCCAGAGCTTAGACACACTAGACTGCATGAATTACCAATAAGCCACAGTAGATATACAAATAACTTGGTTCTGAAATAAATATATCATGCATTACAATGAGGAAATGTAAATGGAAAATTAGGAATGGTATAACACAAACCCTTTTCTGTGTGTCTTCACCAGCAGTGCGTGTGGAATTGCATGACATGACTGTGAAAGGGGAACCAGCCATCCTAGCAGGGAATAATGTTACAGTAGCACCTTACAAACACCACACAGTATCAGACCAGGATAAACACTGGCCACAGGAATACAGTGCAATAACCACATTTGTATGGTAGTCAATTGTGTAAGTGAGAAAAAAGTACATACTCCCATGTATCCTGTGTTAGCATTTGGAGGGGTGTGTTCATGTCTATACTGAGATGTGTGTACTGGAAGCAGCAACATGCAGGTATGAGTACAACATGCAAATAACTGGCTACAACCCTAGCATCAGATAAGAGACATATACCAACCTTCAGACTGACACAACGGTGTCCAGAGCAAACAAGAATTGGCCCCACCTTTGAAATCTGAAAGGGCTATGCCTACCTAACCTAGCATTTTATAGCAGTGGGCTGCAATTGCAGTGAGTAATGCAATCACCAAACAGCAGGCTGCATGCAATTACTGAATGGTGGGCAGCAATTGGTGCAGAGGCTGTCACATGCACAAGTGCAGATACCAAGAAAAGCAGGCTGTACCTGCAGTCCACCCATGCAATTATATCATTGCAGGTGTTGTGAGAAAAAGAGTGAGAGAGAGAGAGACAGAAATAGAGACCGAAGCTGAAATAGAGGGCAAATACCCAAATCAAACCAGCCAAAAAAAAAAAAGACCGAAGGTGAAATAGAGGGCAAATATCCAAAACAAACCAGACAAAAAAAGAAGAAAATACAAAACCGTAACACACGCAGCAGGTAAATACAAATGTAAGGTATGTAACTCAAATGTATGTGTTGGCATGTTGTAGATGTTCCTGAAGAGTACTCCACACACTGCAAATCATCAATGTGTGGCAGCAGTATGTATCTATCTGTATCTGCACATGTGCATAGGGCATGGGACATACTGCAACTGTTAGTGAAGGGTGGACAGCTATCTGTCAGTGAATGTTGATATGTGCATATATCCATGTAGGTTGTGGTTTGTGGCCTAGAAGACAGCATGCAGTGTGGTGGAGTGTCCTTAGGTCAACTGGTCGGTGCCCCCACCACACTTCTTGGTGCCCCCATCCTTGTGTCCACATAAATAGTGGAAAAGCACCCCTGCTAGAGCGGCACCCTAGGTGGCCGCACAGTCGGCCTATGCCAAAGGCCAGCTATGGTAGTGTTGATATATGTCATGTGGTGGTTAAATGCTGTGGGACAGATTTGTCAGATCTGATGTGTTACAGACAGTGAGGCCTGCTAATATTACAAGGGATGAGGACACCCACATGCATTCTGCACAACACTGTGCAATGAAATCACATACCTGTATATCCCGCAACTGTCGCATAAGTGAGATCCCCATCATGAAAGGTGGACTGTGTATGTGCCTATATGTACATCCATGTGTACAGCAATGGATGTGTACATGTATATATAGGCATAAATATAATATATATATATATATATATATATATATATATATTTGTATATATATATTTATATATATATATATATATATATATATATATATATATATATATATATATATAAAAATCCATATATATAGATATATAGATATATATAAACATATGGAGTGAGAGAGAGAGAGACACAGTGACACAGGGTCATATGTACCGCAACAGGTGTGTGGTGAACAAGGCATCGACTGTAGACAAGTGTTGATACTGCAGTGCCATTGCACCTTCCCAAAACAGTGTACCCATTAACTAACACATAGGCAGAGATCTACCTAACAGTAAAGGTATGATAAGGGGACATGGGACAAAGGTTGACAGTAGCCTCCACTGTGATGAAGACAGTGCCACACTACACCTGTAATCTGTCTGTGTGGTATGTGTCATGACAACAGGTGTGTCATCTATGGAAGTATAGGGTATGGTTTCCCCTCTACTCATCACAATGCCCTGTGTGGTATGTACTTCACATGACAACTACACCAGGTGAACAGGCCACAGACAGAACTCCCAAAGGGTAATACTATCCGCAAACAGATGCCCTATGCAGACTGACTCACAAAACCACAACTACACTGTATTGCATACTGGCCACACAGAGTTGACCTCTGCCGGACATACAGAGGTATGTCACACCCATAGCTGGGTGACAACCACCATGGCAACATATCACAACCCCTCGAGGTTACACACTCTAGGGCCCTAAACCTTGTCAGCTCACTAAACAGCACATGCTGTAGGGATAGGTCCCCATCTCCGACATATGCCATACACCGGAATTGACCACATAGCAATAGCAAACAAGGCTCCTCCTTAGCAGTAGTAATAAATACCCCTGATGATTTTGTGCGAGATTGTCTATACACCCCAGGAAACACCTCTGTGGTTCAGGTTGCCAGGGGCAAGTGAAATCAAAGTACATGTGTGTCAAAGGCCAGGGTAGCATATGGCTAGGCTGCTGTAGGCACTAGGGTCAATAGCATATCACCTACCCATGACACTATGCACTCACACATGTACTTAATGCAATAGCTGCTATGTGAGGTTGAATGAGTGTAATGCTAAATGTGTGCAAGGTGTGTAAATGTGTGATAGCTTAGTGTGATGTTGTATCTGACATGGTAGTGCCTAACCTAGCTGTAAGGACAGCAACTGATGTGTAATGTACTGTTAGGCAGACATAGTAGTACGGCATATGATATGACATAGTTCTCTGTTGATGAATGTGTTGTCTCATTGTAGGCTAAAGCAATACATGTATGCTTAGTGAGTGGTACTGCAGGTGAATCCATCACCAATATGAACTGTAGTACTACCTGAAGCTGTAGGGCTAAACAGCACAGTATGGTGTGCGTTCACATTGCTTGGAAACACTGTCATGTGTGTTTCCTGTAGTCTGCACAGAGGACAGACTGCAGGCATAAGGGTGTGTAAATAGTGGTACACAGCACCGTATGGTACACAGGTAATGCTCCTCTGTGTTGGCATACAGTGGTGTGTTGTATGTTTGCCTGATGTGCCTGTACAATGGCTACAATCATATGTGTGTTACAGGGTTGACGTGTGTATCCAGCACCATCTATAATCTGTTACAGCAGTATGCCGCCTATAGTAACAACTGGACGCATCTGTTAGGCAGGGCTATGGCATCAATGAATAGGGTGTTTGAGTGGTACTACTGAATCTGTACCTCACGTCCATCGCAATGGATGACATCTCTGTTCGTGCATTGGTGTGATATACACCCCTGTCTTGAGGTTGTGCAATGTGTCACAAACAGTGTGTCAGGTACTGTTGTGTAGGGGTGTGATATATAGTGTCTGCCAGGCAGAGTTAGTTAGTTGTGGCCTGAGAACCAATAAGTGTTAGTAAACGTGTGTAACCACTGACAGACAATAGGATGGTATATATGTCAGTAAAGTGATATCTGTGGGTAAAGGTGTAAAGTGTGCCACAGGACACTCTCACACAAATTGTCCATGTCTTTTACAGCCAGATGGCCCACCAATGTAATCCAGCTTACACTGCAGAAGAGGAAGAGGTGATAGTCAACAGCCTTTTGCAGCAGTACACCATGCTGTTCTCCAGAACCAGCCAGCACCAGCAGGAGTGGACTGCACTGTGGCAGGAGCTTGTTAGTCAGGTAAATGACATAGGCATGCATAACCGGACATATGAGCAGTTACGCCATCACTGCAGTGATGTAATTAGACAAGTCCAGAGGCGTGCATCTGATATCAAAAGACAGCAGCTTGCCACAGGTGGTGGGGTGGCCATACACCCCCCCCCTCACCAGAGCAGAGGAGCTGCTCCTAAGCATGGTAGCTCCTGGACAACAGCTACGGCAACCTGTGACATGTGTTGTAATGGAGGCCGGAGCCACCCAGCACATCCACCTGGAGCAAGCAGGTAATACACCCTATCTGTAGACTATAGTTAACTGTATTGTTAGATTATGTGTACGTGAGATGTGTACTGTGTGTTTAGCAGTTCCGCTGCCTACTGTTGTGAAATATGGATAGTTTGTATAATATCCCTACACCTGTCACTGTTGACTGTTGTTGTACTGCAGTTTAGCATACCCACTGTAGCAATGCCACAGTTGTGGCCACTGATGAACCCTCTCATATTCTCTTAGGTCCCTCTGGTGTGACGGCAGGGCAGCCAATCCATGCTCGTGAGTGTGTTATACCTGCAATGTTGGTAATGAAATATGCATGTCATAGGTGAGGTGTAGGCCATGTACATGTAACACACCTACGCATAATGCATGCCATGCATGTTTGCTGTGAGACGTTGCACAGCTCAGTAATGTCAGTAGCTTCCTCAATGACATGCAATGCACAGAGCATGACACACACTTGTGGCAACCCCATACTGCACATTGGATAGGCATAGTTGCAACACCTGTACACAACATAAGACATTTATCACATGCAGTACACAAAGACATGTTACATATGGCATAACCACACACCCGCTGTAAGGTCACACGTCAGTATCCCACATGTCATCCACACACACACACACACACATGATGTACCTCAGGGGTAGAGGCCTATCATGGGGCTGTGCAACAGTATTCAACACATAACACAGTCATGTTAGGCAATGCTCCCTACTGGGCACCTCATACACCCATGTACAAAGTGGCTGTGTAATATTGAATGTATACACGGCACTGCAGTTCAAGTACAGCATGATAAGCGGTGGTCTGTCACACAGTAGTAGCCGTGAGTGACCACAAGATGCATGATGATGATGCTGGCACATGGTACTACACCCCATCCAGTTACAGTGACCAAAGTACTACACATAGCAGTCATTGCTGTGCACCTCATTGTTCTGTGTGTGCAAGCATATGCACCTATACACACCAGGCATAGCATGTTGTGTGTGTGCTTCCATATGCTAGTATACACATTTTGCACAACAGCCGCCATCTATACAAAGTGTCACATATATGTCCTGGAATGCTCTTAAGTATATAGGTCACATGACACACATTGGGTATGTGTGGTGTTAAATGTTGCAGTCATGTAGCATGCCATGTCATGGCTGGCAACAACATATCTGCAATATGTCCCAGACGCACCATAACCACTGTGCAATGTCCATGTCATGCACTGGGATTCCTTCATGTCTACATGCACCACTCATCCCATGTCTGTACATTGCATGCATTTGCTACACTTGTGCCCACTATTATGTGATATGGACACAGACACTGTCATCACACATGTCAATCTATGTGTCACACAGATGACACATGCAGCCATGGTATGTATACCATTGAGTGATGGTGCACATGACATTGCAGAGCAGATAATACTTGCACAGCAATGTAGTGTCCATGTACACATTGTGTTCCAGGGTGTAGCCAATCACTGCACAACTACACACATGCATCACAGCCATGTTTAATGTCATTAAAAAGGGCTGTCTACACTTGCACTGCATGGTGTTGATCAACACATGGTCTGCCTGCTGATACTTGTGTGGTGACTGTTTGCCTTGAGATACTGTCACCCACCATCACCCACTATTGTGTATGTGTTGTATTGCTGGTGTGTGTGTGTGTGTGTGTGTGTGTGTGTGTGTGTGTGTGTGTGTGTGTATGTGCTGTGGTGAGCAGTGTATTTCTGTGCATATATGCATATGTGCATGTGTTCATGTGTGCATGCGTGCATGTGTGCATGTGTACATGTGTGCATGTGTTCATGTGTTCATGTGTGCTAACATCATGTACAGATTGTAAAGTGCGTTTCCTGTCTCCCATCCACAGATGCTGTGTTAGGCATGGCTGAGTGTAGCAGGGAACCTGATGTCACTGCCACTGATAGTGGGGATGATGAGACATGTATTGTGGCACTGGAAGGACTGACAGAGTCTGTCATTGGTCCACCCATCGACAGTGCACAGCAGTCAACCCCATCTATACGCACACTCATACTGCCTATACATCCCCCGTCACCAATGGCCGTAGCTGAGGGACAGCATACAATTGGCATTGACCAGGAGAGTGTGGTACCTATGGCACGTGAATCCCCTCACAGCAGCCATAGCTGGATTATCAGAATGGTACCACATAGGCAGATGTCCAGGGGTTTTCGGGGGAGCACCACTGGTCGTACTGCTCCTGGCAGACGTGCCCCCAGAGGTATTACAATCTCAAGTATGTTCTGGGCTGTAATGCAGGCACAGGCACGTATGGCATGGTACACCCGACAGGGACTAAGGGTGCAGTAGGCCCATTACACTGCTATCAATGACAGCATCCGTGACCTTGCCGGTGCCATCCGGAATTACACCGAGGTCATTGATAGCCATTGGAGGGAGACATTAGATGTACTCCACAATGTGTTAGCCATGAGCCAGGAACATGTGTGAAGGATGAGAGGCTGACGCGGATGCATGCCAGCAACAGCATCAGCTGGCATTTGTCACGGATGGACCACAGATCACAGCTGCTCCCATAGTGGCAGTACCAGCCCCAGCAATGCTGGGGCTGGCCTATCCATTGACTGTCCTACTAGACCACATGCACATGGTGCTGGCCAGTCCCAGCAGGGACATGGGTCCAGACATCAAACCTCTGCCTCTGATGATAGCACCCAGCCAGGGTTGGTACCCGATACTGCCTGTAGCACCCCTACTAGGCACAGGTACGGTGTCCATGACCGGAGACAGTGATCTGTATAGCCTAGCAGGTACAGTCTGTGGCTGTCCCACAACCGCCCATATATGGCAGCCACGTGGTGGAGTTGTGTGCATGCAGACACACACACATTTACCAGACAACTAGGGCTTACACATACACGCACACATTACATCAACATTGGGCCATGCAGTATTGCTGTCCCCCCCCCCCCACACACACACACGCTGATTGGATGGGTCAATTTTGGGCTCTGGCAAACCTACAACACACCCTGTGCATATGATGACACCTGTGCCACCCCCTGTCATCTGTCACATTGATGCAGGAATAGGCTAACATGGTTCTGATGCACAGGGTGACATAATAGCAGTGTAGCAATAGTAGCAAGTTCCCAACAGGAAGGTGTACTGATATCGTTGTAGGTATGTCTGAGCAGACATTATGCATCACAGCTCTGATAGTCATTGTAGCATTGTTTACACCAGTGTTAGGTCTGAGTATGTATTGTCCACCCATGTGCCACTTGGATGATGTGTACAGTGTTGACAGCATGTGTTAGTGAGTGGACAGTACGTGTGTGATGTGTGCATTACAAATTAGCAGGTATACATCTGTGAACATGGTGTGTGCGCACTGTCTGCATGTACGTGCATAGTGGACACGCGGGATATGCGACATACCCTTTTCTACACATTGCTAACATCTCATGGTATCTTTCGATGGCCAGTATGCATTCTACTACAGATATGTACTAACATGGGTACACATGTGTGTATGACATGGGTTGGCACTACACTGTGGGTGATACCATTGATATCTGTCAATGATCTGCAGTCTGGCAGTATACACCATCTCAACAGCATGACTATAACCAATTATTAGATGATGTCCTGACAAATGACTCACAGTTGTAGGGAACTCAGTAACAGTTGGATCCTTCCAGTACTATACTATGACAGTAACCAGTGGTATTGCCCGCCACACATTCCTGGGACCACACCTGTGTGGCATAAAGCCCTTTTCAGTACATGCAAACATACTAGGGATATGTCCATCCACATCTGGTAATGCATGCATTGGCCTACACTGCATTCCCCGGATGGGACACATATCCTACACAAGGGTATCATACAGACAGATACCTGTTGTCCGATACATGCTGTATAGCAGTATGCCGTCTATGGCATGGTCATCCACATTTACAATACATACTATCCCGACAGTACCACATAGGTGGTAGCCCTGAACATGTATGTTGGGTACCAATGTGTACAGACAGACACGTGTTGTGTAATCTGTCCCTTGGTATCCAAATATCCATAGGTATTGTGGGGTTTCTCGGTGTTTCATATAACACATTAGGGGCCTGCATGCATATCCACAGGGCTGGTGCACACCTATCATGACTGTCCATTATTGCCAGTCGTTGTGTATGAACATGTCTAACATATACCCCAGCAATTACCTTCACTCACAGTACTCTACAGTACATGTCATGGATGTGTGTGGCAGGGGTGTCCTTGGCCACGGGTCACTACATTGGCCGGTCTTGATGCAGACATACATATGTGGCCTATGATCTGTGAAGCAGCGGCACAATCTGTCAAAGGTTACAAATGTATTCATGTAGTATGCAGGCTTCACACCTATGTACTGATTGAGGTCACATGTACACATCTATTTGACACGCAAATACCCGATGTGTGCAATGCACATACTGTTTGAAACATTTGTCATACAGTAGTAAAAGCAAAACCACACTGCATTGACCACCTGTGGCACACAGACACACTCAGCATTTGCAGGACTCAAACCCCTATCTATGTTATGACACTAGTGAGATACGCATTAACACAACATGCTATTCGCTTTACTGTGAGCACTCTTTTCCAAAGCTGCATTTGTAGGATGCTGACATCATCACACTTGGCAAAGAGGGATTTACCACTCCTAATGTATTTTCAGTCTCCAAAAAGGCCATTCCTCTCCAAGACAGTCTTACACACACATTCAAACTCCTACTTAACTATGTTATGCTTCTGGAGAGATACGCATTAACATGGCACGCTATATGCATTATTGGGTGGTTTCTGTTCTCCTTGACTATTTGTAGGATGCTGACATCATCAGACTTTCCAAAGAGGAATGTAACTCTTTTAAAATGTGTTTCCACAGTCTCCAAAAAGGCCACTCCTCTCAAAGGAAATCACACACATATACCACCCCAGCACACTTGGCGTTTGCATGACTCAAATCCCTCCCTGACTATGTTATGACACTAGCAAGATGCACATTAACTCAATGCGCTATTTTCTTTATTGTAAGCTTTTTTTTTCCAAAGCTGTATTTGTAGGATGCTGACATCATCACACTTGGCAAAGAGGGATTCACCACGCCTAATGTATTTCCACAGTCTCCCAAAAGGCCACTACTCTCAAAGGCAGTCTCACACACACACACATTCACAGGATTTAAACCTCTACCTGACTAGGTTATGACACTAGTGTAATACGCATAAACCTGATGCGCTATTTGCTTTACTGGGTGTGTTCTTTTCAAAAGCTCTATTTGTAGGATGCTGACATCATCACACTTGGCAAAGAGGGAGTCACCATCCCTAATGTATTTCCACAGTTTCCAAAAAGGCCACTCCTCTCAAAGGCAGTCTCACACACACACATTCACAGGACTCAAACCACTGCCTGATTATGTTATAACACTAGCGAGAAACGCATTAACATGACACACTATTTGCTTTACTATGTGCATTCATTTCAATAGCTCTATTTGTAGGATGCTGACATCATCACACTTGGCAAAGAGGGATTCACCACTCCGAATGTGTTTCCACAGTCTCCAAAAAAGCCACTCCTCTCAAAGGAAATAACACACATAAACACTTGGCGTTTGTAGGACTCAAACCCCAACCTGGCCATGTCACAACATCAGTGAGATATGCATTAACACAACACGCTATTTGCTTTATTGGGTGCATTGATTTCAAAAGCTCTATTTGTAGGATGCTGACATCATCACACTTGGCAAAGAGGGATTCACCACTCCTAATGTGTTTCCACAGTCTCCAAAAAGGCCACTCCTCTCAAAGGAAATCGCACACATACACACACCCACCCACACACTTGGCGTTTGCATGACTCAAATCCCTACCTGACTATGCTATGATACTAATGAGATATGCATTAACACGACGGGCTATTTGCTTTACTAGGTGCATTCATTTCAAAAGCTCTATTTGTAGGATGCTGACATCATCACACTTGGCAAAGAGGGATTCACCACTCCTAATGTGTTTCCACAGTCTCCAAAAAGGCCACTCTTCTCAAAGTAAATCGCACACATACACTTGGCATTTGCAGGACTCAGGCCCCTACTTGACTATGTTCTGACACTAATAAGATGCACATTAACACGACACGCTATTTGCTTTACTAGGTGCATGCATTTCAAAAGTTCTATTTGTAGGATGCTGGCATCATCACACTTGGCAAAAAGGGATTCACCACTCCTAATGTGTCTCCAAAAAGGCCACTCCTCTCAAAGGTAATTGCACACATTCACACACCCCCACTTGGCATTTGCAGGACTCAAACCCCTAGCTGACTATGTTATGACACTTGTGAGATAAGCATTAACAAAACGCGCTACATGCTTTACTGTATGGTCTTCATTCACATGCTATGTTTGTAGGTTGCTGACATCAGAATGGACATGGTTATGTGTATGCATGTAGTGTTATGCTATCCCACAAATGAACCTTGTGGGTCAACAGGGGTGAACATTTTGAACAGGAATACACAATCCATACCTGGTGTGATCTATCTGTGGACATATTACCATTCCTTCATATGACAATACATATTAATGCACGGATTGTAGGTTTTGTGGATACCACATGTGTCTGTGATGTTGGTACAGGGCTATTCAAGCTCTATGTGGGACCTGTGTTGCTCCTGTCAGTGATGTTTGTCCTGAATGGCTGCCTTGCAAGATATCTAGCAGGTTGGGGGAACATGATGTGCTCATGAACATACCACAGATGTTTGTGTTGTGTGTTTGTCGGTTTACAATATCTCTGTTCCTGACTGCAATCATGATGGACTCCATGGACTAGCATTTTGGACTTCGTAGGCTTATAAGAATATAGTTACCATGGTGTGTTGTGCACCAACACCTGTGCGGTGTGCCACATGTTGCTGTAACATATTCAATGGTGTAAGATCCTGTAGAGAGTGTGAGGCTCAACAGACTGTTCAGGTGCAGTGTCTGTTTGTCCTTTCATTCACATATGACACATATGAGGAAACATTGTTATCCACGTGATGGGATTCATTTGGCATTGTGGGAACCAGTTTACACATTCTACATGTGATATCTCCTGGTATGATGTTAGGGCCATTTGTCACTGGGAGGTGGATATGTATGTATGGGCTTGTCTGACAGGATGTTGACATTGTCAGTCAGGTACAGTTGACCCTGACTCAGGACATATATGACTGTATATCGATATTTCTCACCTAGCTAAAGGAGGTGTAATGTTTCTGTCTGTACTCCTTTGCAGATTATCTTTCCACAGCAACAACAAACCTGAACACTAAAACCCTGTTATACTCTTTTACACACTTGACACACTACTGACCCTTTGTCATCAATCGACAGTGTATGTCATCATCAAATCCTGGCATGTCCAAAGGTCAGTTTTGTGTGTACTCTCCAGTCCAGCTTGTGCATATTGGAATTCTGACACATCGTTACAACTGCCTTATGTACACAGGTAACACTGTCCTCCTACCAACAAACTCAGATATCTGTGAGAGGTGCAACTGTATAGACGGACAGGAGGCTGAGCTCTCCCTAGTCATGACTGGCACAGTCTATCGGGTGGTGAAGGTAACCACACACACCACAAATACAGTCACACATGCACCTATGACAACAGCAAACCATATACATTGACACACAATGACATACTTGGAGCATCTAAATGTACTCGGCCTAAGCAGCTGAGACATAAAACTACTGTTCAATCTCAGCCTTACTACAGGATATGTACCCAAAGAGTGGCGCACAGCAACAGTGGTCCCTCTCCACAAAGGTGGTGCCTCAATGGATCCTGGAAACTATTGCCCCATAAGCCTGACTAGCTTGGTCTGCAAAGCTATGGAAAGGATCATCATGGACCTCATAAATAAAGATATTGGAGACCTACAGACACTGGATCCTACCCAGTTCGGCTTTGTTAAGGGCAGATTCTGCCTCTTCAACCTAGTTGATTTCTTTGAAACAGTCACCAAGGCCATTGATGAGGGGAAGGTGGTCCACACAGCCTACCTGGACCTCACAAAAGCCTTCGATACAATACCCCACTTGGGCATTATAGATAAGCTCACCAGTTTAAATATAAACCCCTATGTCACTAGATGGGTTGCAAACTGGCTCAAGGACAGAGCCTCATGGTTAGAATTGCTGGAGCTATGTCAGATTCCAAACCAGTTACAAGTGGCATCCCACAAGGCTCAGTCCTGGGACCTCTCTTGTTCGGTATATATTTCTCGGAGGTACAGGCCAACACGGAAGGACTGTGGCTGACCAAGTTCGCAGATGACTGCAAACTGGGCACCATAATCAACTCTCCAGCCGACACAAGCATCCTCCAAAAGGGCCTCATAGAAACAGCAACTGGTGCCAGAGCCATGGCCTCAAGCTAAATGCCAAAAAGTGTATAGTCATCCCCTTTGGCAAAACAAAGTGCCCACAAATTACCACATAGGTGGTAATCCATTAAGTACAGAAGAAGTAATTAGGGACCTGGGGACCCAAGTTGATAGCAGTCTCTCATTTGACAACCACGTGGCCAAAGTGGTTAGAAAAACATTTTATATAGTCCACCTAATCATGAAGGGATTCACATCTAGATCAGGGGAGGTCATGCCTCTTTACTCATCCCTCATCAGGCCCATAATTGAGTACAATGCCCCTTTTGGGATGTACCTTACCAGACACCTGCAGCAACTGGAAAGACCCCAAAAGTACCTCACCAAGAGGATCAAAGGGCTCAAACAGATGCCATATGCTGCCCGGTTAAAGAAACTCCAGCTCTACTCAGTGGCATACTGCCTCTTCAGGGGCGACCTGTGCCTGGCGTAAAGCCATGTCCAACCCAGAATTAATGGACATGCTGCACCTCAGAAAATCCAAATCCCATCAAGCTACGCGCTCGAGAGAATTGAACCTCAGCACTGAAATAAATAGGACATGCTGGAGGGACAGATTCATAACCCAGAGGCTCCCTTCACTCTGGAATAAAATCCTAGTCCACGTTAGGCAGAGTCGCTCATTGACTCTCTTCAAGAGGAATCTTGATGAGTGGATGGGAGATCGTAGGTTTAACCTGGGTATCACTTCTGTGTCACTGTTAGACAGAGGCACAGTATACTAACCTCGAAAAAGGGCATAGCAAAATGAATTTAAAATGGGTGGCGAAAGCCAAACACATTATGGCTAGGCTTATAAATGCCCTAGGGCAGATAGCCTAGTATGAACTTATGAACCTATGAACATCCAAAGCAGACACACAAACAACTGCTAATGCACAAACATACACACATATCATCACATAGTTTACAAAGTCATTGTGCCACACAGTCACTGCCCTTAGGCCTACACAACACACCTCATACAACTGTATTAGGTGAGTGTAATTGTTGGTCACACTGACATCCCACTCACCAGGCTGAACAAGGTGAAGGTCACTTTGTGATGTGTGTCAAGTGCCAGGATATACCACATGACACATGCACTGTTGTCAGTCCACTGCAAGTACAACTATGGCTCCATCATTGTGCATTCCGGTGTGTATACCCTCAGACGTTCCTCCCTGGACTACATGACAAGAGACATAGAGGGGCTCTCTGATCATGTAGGCCAGGACAGTATGACCCTGACCTTGTGTAGCATCTTACCCTCAACAAGTACTATGTCACAGTATACAGATGACATGATCAGTTTTAACAGTTGCCTAACATATTGTTGTCATTCACAGGGGATCCAGTGTCTGTCAGCCTGGGATTACGTGCTCAACATGCCATGTACATTCGCTACGGACGCCATGCAGCTGTCACCCCTAGGCTTTTACAGACTGCCTTAGGCTCTTGACACACACATAGTGGCTGTTTGAAGCGAGGGTCAGATGACATAACCACAGCCATAGACATTACAGGGTACAGGAAATGGAGAGTGATGGTGCTCAACAACTGATTTCTAACCCTCAGAATGCATGAACTCAAGACTCATACCAGTATGGAATCTGTCGATATATGTGCAGTAACAAACACCTGGTTCAGGATCACAAAAGCACAGCAGCACTAACATGTTTTACGTCATACCATGGTTTTCGGACACAGGACTCGGTCTGGACAACAACAATAGGGGGGGATTCCATATACATCATTCATACACACACCTCCAGGTTGGTAGCAGTACACAAAGCATTGGGGAATGTACATGTGCAACTAAGAGTGGTCAAAACTGCATTTTAGTTTGTAGACTGTTACAGACCACACTCCCAAACATGGGAACAACAGTCATTATTCCTGGGAACACTGGGGAATGTGAAAGTCTCACCAAACACCATTATACTGTGTGACTTCAAATACACACTCATTGCCTGGGTATACTACTCAAGCAGTGACACCCTCGAACAACAGTTGCTAAGATTGTTACACTCAAATGCTAGGGCAGACCTGGTCACCACACCCACAGGGGGTTATACATGTGGTACCTGATCATCACACACATGGGGACTCTATGTTCCACAACCGAGGTATACCTGTAATTATTAAGGTCGGAACATACATTCATCTCACTAGACATACATATCCCATACACAAACACATCCTATGTGATCTCAGTGACATACTTCTCATGAACAAACATCACACTTGTACAAACTGAGGTGGTATCCCTCAATGACCCTGGGACTGTGTTAATTACAGCTCAGACAACTACATACTTTACAAGCACATTCTATGGACAACTACTGAAATTCATGGAGCATGCTATCCCAGATAACTACAACACTCACTCCTCCAAAGGCAGGGGACCTGTCTACTGGACCATGGCCATTACTGAGCTGTACATGGACAGGAGGAGGCTACTACATTATCGAGCACAATCAGAATCTGGTAGGCATCTCTGATCAGTACTATGGTATAGCTACGATAAGTTGTTTATTCATCTAAGGCCCACTTCTAACGGACACTTGCAACAGACACTGTGGACAATCACAAGGCCTTATTTAGTTATGTCAGGGACCTGTGTGGGAACTCACAGATATGCTGTGAGTTACTGCATAATTACAAATGATACAGTGGACCCACTGACATTGCCAACATCCTGGACAACAGGTTCAGTGGTAATGTTTCCCCACCATACCCCCTGCAGTGCACATGTCAATCACAACAGGGTGTAGCCTCCCTGACATCACAGTTGAACATGTGTGTGCTGCCCTCTCCATAGCAGACAACACAGCATCAGTGGGACCAGATAGTGTCCCAGACTGTGGCATACACGAGATTAATGACAAACTTCACACTCACATTATGTCACTGTTCAATATCACAGTTACTACAGGATGTGTACCCATGGAATGGTGTACAGCTATGGTGTACCCGCTACACAGTGCTGGTGCCACAAGGGACCCTGGACATTATCACAATATATGCCTAACTATCCTGGTCTGCTATGCTAGGGAGTGTACAATCATGGAACACATATACATACACATTGTGAACTTACAGACACTGGATCCTACACAATTTTGTGTTGTTGTGGGCATATCTTGCCTCTTGCAGATGTTTGATGTCTTTAAACAGTTAACAGGTCCATAGACGTACACAGGGTTGTCCACACATCCTACCTGGAGCTTGCACACCACTTCTACACAATACCCCACTTGGCCTTTACACATTAGATCACCAGATTCAATATCTACACATATGTCACAATCTGGATTGCTAACTGGATCATGGATAGCACACACATGGTCAGTATTGCAGGTGCCATGTCTGACTATACACCAGTTAAATGTGGCATCCCACAGGGCTCAGTCCTGGGACCTCTCTTGTTCTGTATATATTTCTGATACGTACTGGCTAACACAGGGGGAATATGGATGACCATGTTTGCAGATGGCTGCAAACTGTGTGCCATATTCGACTCCACAGCTGGCACAGGCATCCTCAGAAAGGGTCTCACAGAGATGGCTGACTGGTGCCAGAGCCATGGCCTACAGCTACCTTACTTTAGATGCATAGTCATCACCTTTGGTAGTAACATCGTGCACACACATTACCACATAGGTGATGATACATCACGTACAGTGTGTGTGGTTTGTGATTTGTGGCCATGAATATGTAGTACTCTTGCCTATTACATTCACATTCCCAATGTTGTTGGACACACCTTCTATTTAGGCAACCTTATCCCATACAGTTTTACATCCAGATCAGGTGGGGTCATTGTGACCCTGTAGTTATCTGGCACATGCTTGGAAACAATGGCCCATTTCGGATGTACATTACCCAACACCTGCAGCAACTGGAATGTACACAGATTTACATACCAAGTGGATCTAGGGACTCACACAGATGGTATGGAAAGTTTGGCTATGGTGACCCCAGCTCTCCTCAGTTGCTTACTGCCTACTTGGATGCAGTCTGTACCTTTTCTTTGATGCCATGTCCATCACAGCATTGATGGACAGGCTCCACGTGAGGATATCAAAGTCCCTTACAGCTACATGCTCCAGGGACAGGTACATGAGCAATGATGTTAATAGGACACGCTGGAGGGGCATATTACCATCACAGAGGCTCCACTCACTCGGGAATGTGATCACAGTACCACATATGCACAGACCCATGCTGAACACCTACAGGTGACATCTTCACAGGTGGACGGGTGATCGTATGTTTAGCCCTGGGATATGTTATGGGTCCTTGCTAAGCACACAAAAGGAGTGCCAATGAATCCACAAGCCACATAGACCTTAACGCAGGTTTATTGAGCACAATAAAAAAAGCGTTTTCGCCACTACTATCGAGCAGCTTCTTCAGAGGTACAGGAGCCAAAAGCAGTCACAGGCTTTTTGGTCCTATTTAAATGTTAAAATCAATTAAGCATCAGTTACATATCAATAAATTAATCAATTAAGTACATCACTTCCTGTTCATGAGTAACCAAACATTTAAAAGGGAATATCTACTGAAAAAACTTAACATGTCACAGTCCCCAATGCAATTTTTTTAAATTTTTTTAAAATGTTGATAAAAACCTTTAAAATGGTTTTTCAAGTTTATTTTGACTTTTTTAAAAAATTTTTACCTTTTAAACAAGAAAATTAAATCCCCAATGTTGGGATAATTCAAATTGTGAACCTAAACCTAAAACAGATTTTAAAAGTTTTAAGATGTTTTAATTTGGCGGGGGATGTTACAGTTTCCTTTACCTGGGATGAAAGCATCACCTTTATTTTCCAATTCTTAAGAAAATTGGTTTAAAATTGGAATAAATAATTAGAAAAAATTTGCCTTTTTCAATTTTTTGCCAATCTTTTTCTTTTTCCCTTTCTTTTCATCAGTGTTGGCCCTTTTAAATTTTTTCATTTTACATGAAATGGGACCCCAAACCTTTAACAATGGATTTTTTTTCACAATTAACTTACAGTGTTTTCTTTGGGTAAAATTACAAGTTCCCGGAAAACATTCTAATTGCTTTTCCACTAAACCCCCCTTCCAAAACCTTTGTTTTTTTAAATTTTTGGGGGCCTCCCCATGAATTTTTTTGGGTCCCAAGTTTCCCCAAAAAGGTTTTTAAATAAAAAACCCCCCCAAAAAATTTTCCCCCAAAAATTTTAAACCAAACCCCCCCAAAAAAAAGTTTTTGGGGGTAGTGTTTTTAAATTTTTTCAAAAAATTTTAAAAAGGTTTTTCCCCCCCTTTTTTTAAAAAACCCAAAAACCCTTTTTTAAAAAAACATTTTGCCCATTTATTTTTCCCAAAAACTTTTAAAATTTTTTTTTGGTAACAAAATTTAGAAAAATCAAATTTTAAAACCCCAAACCCTTTTTTTAAACTTCAAAAAACCCCCTTTTTAAAAAATTTTTTTTTAAAGGGGGTGAAAGTAAAAAAATTTTTTTAATTTTTATTTAAAAAATTTTTTAAAAAATTTTGGTTTTTTTTTTTAAACTTTTTTAAATTTTTTTTTAAAAAAAAAATTTTTAAAAAAAAATTTTTTTAAAAAAAAAAACCCCTTTTTTTAAAAAAAGTTTAGAAAAAACTTTTCCTGTCAATTTTTTTCTTTCCCAAAATTTAAAACCCCAAACCACTCAATCCTTTAAAGGGGAAGGGGGAAATAAATTGATTAAACCATAAAAATTTTTTTGGTTTAAAAAATTCCATAAACCCCCTCAAATTTTGGGAATAAATTAAATTTTTTAAAAAAACAATGTTCCCAGGGTTTTTGAGACCCCTAAAAAGGGGGTCCAATTTTTAGGATTGGGGTAAAATAACGGTCCCCGGGGAAATGCTTTTATTCATTTCCCAACAACCCCTTCTTGAAAAATCCCAAAGCCCTTTTCCTTTGACAGTTTTTTTTTAAGGTAATTTTCATATTTTTTTGTCATTTTTCTAAAGGTTATTTAAAATACAAGCCCCCCTTTATGGGGTTTCAGCCACTGAAAAGTTTGGGAACCTTTTTTTTTTAATTTAAAGTATTATTTCTAATCTTTTTTCCAAATCCGTTAATTTATGTTTTAAAACCGGTCTTACAAAAAAACAGGTTTTAAAGATTTTCTTCATAGAATTGTTAAAAATTTAAAATTTCTTTCCAACATTTCACTATTTTTTTAAATAATGCTTCAAAAAAGTGCCCTAAGGAAGAACCTTTGGCCTTTCAAAAAAGAAAAATTAAAATCCCCCTTAAAATTTTTAAGAAAAAAACCCAAATTATTAAATAACCTTATTTGTTTGATTCTTTTAACCCATTTTTTCCCCCAAAAAAAGTTGAATTAAACCTTTTTTTTGGGGACTTTTCAAATTTACCCCCTTGTTTTCCCCTTTATTTTTTCTTTTGCCTTTTCCATTTACCCACCTATTCCCATTTTTGTTTTACATTGTCCACTAGTATTTTATAAAAGAACCCATTCCCCCCAAAAAACTAAAAAGGTGGTTTTTTAGGGAAACTTCCACCCCTAAAATTTTTTTTTAAATTTTACGGTCAAATGACTTCTGGTCCTTTAAAATTTAAAACGTTTTTTCACATTTTTTGGTCCTTTTAAAAAAGTTTATTTATTAGTGAATAATCTTTAAATAACTAAATTCCTCTTGTTTGGAATAAAAAAATAAAGAAAATTTTCCCAAAAATAAAAAGGGGGGTTTTTTTTAACCCCCTTTACCAAGCCTTAGTCATTGTAAGTAACAATTAAGCTGAAATTTCCAATTTTAAAAAATATAAACCTTGGTTTTCCATGTTGTTTTTCCCCCAAGGAATCAAATCAGATTTCTTTTAAGAAAAAAGCCCAATTAAAATTAAAATTTCACAAATTGAGGGTTAAAACCTTTGGGACTTTTGTTATGCTTCATCTGGCCAAAAGTTTCCAACAGGGGCCTTTGGGGTTTAAAATTGAAAATAAGCCCCCCCCAAAAATTATTAAACAGTCAAAATGAGGATTTTTTTTTAAAAATGGAACTGTCATTTGGACCAAAAAGGAAGGTTATTTTCCGGCTTTAAACCCAAATTGGGGGCTGTTGGTTTCGTTTAAAACTTCTGCCAAAAAAATTTAAAAGCCAAAAGGGGTCCAAAAAAGGTGCCCGGGTTTTACACAAAAAACCCCTTTAAAACTTAATTTTTGGGGTAGGGAAAAGAGTTTTTTTTTTTAAATTTAAAATAATTGCATATTCATATCAAAAATTTAAATAATTTAAATTTTTGCAGGAAAAAAACATTTGGGAATTCTTAAAAAAAAATCAAGTTTTCAATAACAAAATGCTTAAACATTTAAAATCTCAAAATTATCAAAAAAAATTTAAAAACCTCCCCAAAAGAGAAGAAAATTTAAACCTTTTAAAGTTTTAATTTTTTTTCCTAAAAGGGGGGGGTTAAAAACCCCTTTTTTAAAAAAAAAAGTTTTATTTAAAATTAATTTGCTTTTTTTTTAAAATATCACCAAAAAATCTTTAAAAAAAAACCCACCTAAATTTTGGGAATTTTAATTAAAAATTGAAGAAACACCAAAAGAAAAACCTAAAAATTTATGAAAGTTTCAAAAATTTTTATTAGGGGGGGCAAGTTCGCTTATCCGGGGAATGAAACTTTAATCCCATTCCCCCAAATCAAAGAGAATTGGGCCCCTCTAATAAAAGAATAATCAATTCGAAGGGAAGGGGTGCTGCGGGGCAAAAAAATGCGTGGAATTTTTGGGCCCATTAAGGGCAAGTCATGACGCAATTGAGACACAAAAAGTGCCGGGTTCTCATACCCTGGGGAATAGCCAGGTCAACCTTAAACCTTCTAAGTTCAGGAAAAAAAGGGGCGTTCGGGTTTTTTTTTTCTTTTTTTTTTTCATAAAAACGGGTTTCTCATAATATTGTACATATTTCCTTTTTTTTTGGTCCATTAGGGAATTTGGGGGATTTAATGTGGGGGTTCCTTTACACTTGAAATGGGGGATATTTCCCATTTACAAAAATTTTTAAGGGTACATCCCAAGACTTTAGGTTTTTCCTACATTTGTTTATTTCAATTTTAGTATTCCTTCATAGGTTCTGGGGTCCAAAATTTATTGTTAAATTCCCAAATTTAAAATTTTATAAAATTTTTTAATACATTTATTATTATACCTATTTTTTTTTAAACTGGGGGGATTACATACGGGTTTCCAAAAATTACTTGACTTATAACTTTTTAAAAGGCCATTACATTGTCTGGTTTAGGGCCCCTTTTACTTCATTTACCCGGGGGTTGAGGTGCCCTTAAATTTTTTATACATCAGAAAGTCTTCAAGAAAGGAAAAAATAAACCCTGTTAATCTTTTGTAAACTATAACAGCCCAGCTTGAACTTTAATTTTCCCCAAACATAAAAAATTTCTAACTTTTCTTAGGGTTCAAAGTGCAATTTTGACTCAAAATTGGTGAATTTTTCAGTGTTTATATTGAAAAATGTCTCCCTGGTTCTCGGGGCCCTATTCGGATGAAAAATTTTTTCCCCTATTTTTTTAAATGTGTCGTTGGCATCCTTTTCAATGTGATGGATATCATTTCCGGGTTCCACTCCCATGTATTATGTTTTGCCCTTTGCCAAAAAGTTGGGCAGCCCTTCCCCTCGGGGGGCTCATTTTTCCCTTTAGTTGCCTGCCGTGGGGCCTTTGGGCAATGGGGGGGCTGTTGGGGCCCACTCTTTTGTGTTTTGAATAATTATTACATAAATCCCATGTTTTGGGGTACAGTTTTATACTGAAAGGCCCCACCTGTGCCCACAGGGGAAAACTTGAGCAGCCCAAAACTGTGATTACATTTTGTTTTTGCGGTGCCCTTTTGGCTTTCCTTTTCAGGTTGTGTCTTTCTGATGGGTGCATACCGGTTGGGTTCCGCCCCCCATATACCATGGGGAGCCCCTTGGAAATGCTTAACTGTTAATCCCTAGGGGAATTTTACTTGGGCACCCGCACAACATTCTTATTTCCCCCAACACGCCCGGGCATTATGGGGGAACCCCTTGCGGTTTGTCCCCAAACCCCCTGGTGCTTTATTAATGTGGGGTTTTCCCCATCCTATTTTTGCATTTGCTAAGGGGTTTGCGGCCTCCTATTTGGGGAAATTAAAATTCCCACATGTGTACATGGCATTAGGAACTTCATATGTGCGAGCCGGAAAATATCTTAAAGTTTCTCGGAAGGTATGTTGCTTTTCAGGCCAAACATCCCTTGGTTTCCACTGGGGGGCCCTCTTTTGGGTTCTTTTGGGGCAGGGCCTGCCGAAAAATTTGGCAAGGTTTGCCCCTATGCCCCCCTTCTCCAGCTTTAGTTATTCCCCGGGGGCCTGACATTTTTTCCCTTTCAGGGGGGGTTGTAGATTTTGCAGCCCCCCCCAGATGTTCAAGGCCCTTATGACAGCAACACCCCCTAACATTTTTTGTTGTAAGCTTTTTTTTTTCATTCTTTAGTTTGCATTTGAGGTTCAAAAAAAAACCTAATTTTGTTTCAGATTTTAGTGCTGGGGGGGAGGGTTTCCTGTTGGTTTTTTTGTAGCTTCGACCCCGGAATTTCCCTATTTTTTTGGGGGCTTTTTTTTCCTTTTTGTTTTGGGGGACCCCAAAAAAAAACCTACCCCCTCACCGGCTAAAACTTGCACCCTTAAAAAAACCACCCCGGGAAAACGCTTCCTGAACCCCTTCTTGCATCAAGGGGAAATTCACGAAACCCTGTTTTGGTTTCGGAACCCCAGCCTAGCAAAAAATTTTTGGTGATCCCCCATACACCTTTTTTTTGATTTACCGGGCCTCCCGGGACACACCTTTTCATTTTAATGTTGTGTGCCCATGCCTCGCCCCAAAAGTCCTTTTCAACCCCCCTGGGTTCCCCTATTTTCACTCTTTTACCCCCTTATTACCCTACTTCCACTCTTCTCTTTTTTTAAAAAATTTGGGGTTCCTAAAAGCCATTTGCATGGACCTACAATGTTGAAATCCTTAGACGAGCCCCCTTTAAAACCCTTTCTCGGTCCTTTGTTTCACCTCCATTCCCTTCTTAAAATTTTTTAGTAAATACATTTTGGATTTTTTTATTTTCTTTTTTGGGGGGCCCTTTTTCGTCTTTTTAAACCAGTCAAGATTGTTTTTTTTCATTTCCCCTTCCTTTTTTTTGGGGCCAGGCACCCCCGGGACATGTTTTTACGGCTTTCTTTTTTTAAACCTTTTCAACGGGTACACGGGAAAAACCCTACTCCCTCCGGGTTCGGGCCGGACAAAAATTTTACCACATGCTTCCCCTCTTAGGTAAGAAACCCCACCCCTTTCCCGAAGGGAATTTGGGTATTAAGCCCCTCCGGGCTTTCCTGGCCTACTTTTGGGCCAAATTCTTCCTATTTAATTAAGCCCTGAACCCGGCCCAAATTTTACACTTTTTTAAAAACGGGTGACATCACCTTCTTTTTTTTTACAATCATCCCCTTTTTGGGGTCCATAATACCCCAAAATTAATTAAAAGGGAAAAACCAAATGCTAAGTTCTTTTAATACTTCTTTAAAACTTTTTTTTTCCTGTTGCTCTTTTTTTCTTTTTAAATTGCTTTGAATTTTATAAAAAAACATTTTTTATCTAAAATTTTAAAATTCGTTTTTTGTTAAATTGAGGCTTACTTTTAAATCGACAAAAAAATTTTGGACCAAAATCCCATGGAAATTTTAATGCAGTTTTTAAAGAAAGCTACGCATGAAAATCATGGAAATCCCCTTTAATTTTTCCCCTCAAATAATTTTCTTTTATGAAAAAAAAGTCTGCCATTTTCATTCAACTAATGAATTGAAAAAATTTTCTTCACTTGTCCCAATAGTTTAATTTTAGAGTTTGATTTTTTTTCGTTGTTTTGACCCTTTCCTTTTTTTTTTTCCTCTTAATCAGGTTCTTGAAGGAAATAACCCCTTTTTGTTTTAACCCTGTGAAAAAAATTTTTTGTTTTTGGCAAAACCTTTTAAAATTTTTTTCACTTACTATTTTTCCAGAAGCAACCCCAGTTTTTAAATATACTTTTGTTCCATTTATTTTTTTTTCTTGCAGGTTTAATTTCTTTGGGCAAATTTTCAAAAAAAAATTCTCCCCCTACCCTGAAAGTTGCACTGAATTTTAAAATTTCTTTAAAAAAAAAATGATTGTTATTTTTTTCCCAGAGTTTTTTTTAAACAAAAAGTTTTGCCCTAAAATTTTAAAAAATTTTTTCAAATTTTGAGCAAATTACCGTTTTCAATTGTTCCCAAATTTTTTTTCATGTTTAAAAAAATGTTGATTCCTCTAGGTAGATTGATTTATTTCCTCCAATTGTAAAATTTCGGGGTTGTTTTTTTATTAAAATTTAGTTGGTTTTATTCATTTAAAAATACTTTTTTTTATTAACAGGTTCTATATCAATGTCTAACATACCATTTTTTAAAATTTGGCCATTAAATTTTTCCATCAGTTTTTCACGGGAAGATATCATTGTTTATATGCTATATAAAAATTCCTTTTTTTTTGTTTAAAAATTTAACAACTTTTAACTTTTAAAAATATATCCAAAAAAAAAATTTGTAAAAAGGGCTTTTGGACTTTTTGAAATGGGAAATATTAAAGCAGTAAACAATTTAAAAGATTTTAAAAAATGGATTAGTTTCTTGGCAATACCGGGAGTCCGAAAATATTGGGTTTCCAGGTAAGCGGGGGATGAGTTCCTAGTCTTCAGGACGCCCCTTATGAATTCCCCCATTTCAGGGGTTGCAAAGGGGAATTTTATTGGGAACTAAAAGGGGGAAAATAATCCAGTTACTAAAAACAGGCTTTTCTACAAAAAACAAACCCCCAAATTGGATTTATAAAAGTCCAAAGGTCATTCCATTGGAGGAAACATTGAAAAAAGAAAATAAAATTTTTTTCCGGGGTTTTAAAAGGGGGGAAAAAACTTTGGGGTAAAATAAAAAAAATGAAAAAGCTTTCTAACCAAAATAATTTTTTGCCTTTTAATAATGGAAAAAAACAGAAAAAAGGGGTTTTAAAAAAGGGGGGCCTTTGGGGACCTGAATTCAGCACTCCTTGCAAATAGGGAAAAACTAACAGATTTCTCCTGTGCACAGAAACTGTAGAGCAAAAAGCTTTGCAAGCTAGGATTAGCTGAATAAAATTTTTCAGGAACTTTAAAAATTTGGGTGGGGTTTCCCCCTTGCAACGGCGAAAGGTGTTACTCCCAGATTTTACCCCTAAGAGGTTGCATTTTTAAAGGAAAAAAAAAAAAAAGGAAATAGACCCGGGAAATTTTGGCTTTTTTCATGGAAAGGAAACAGGGGCAAAAAAAAAACACAAAAATAATCTGGGAAGCAAGGCAGGGAAATGATGTGAATTTAAACAGAACCACCCACCCAAACACTATTAAACTATGCAAACATTTTTCCTTGTTTTTAAACCTAAAATGGATTTAAAACAGTTTTTTAACAAAAAAAACAAAAAAATAAAGGGGTGAAAAACATTCCCATGTGGAAGACAGGGGGGTAGGAGGAATGTTTTCAACCAAAGGAGTGGAAAGAGTGTCACCCCAGGGTCCCCCCGGGGCCCCTTGGCTAGGTGGGCCTTGGGGAAAGGGATTTACAGTTGTTGAGGGCTGGCCCCCCCAAAAGTTAACGGGGGCCCCATAGGGAAAAGGGTAAAGGAAGAATCTGCACATACCTTTGGCAATTTGGGAAACGAGCCAATGAAGAACCCAGTAAAGGGTAGGGCTAATAAATGAAGGGGTTATTCCCATAAACGCCGGGGGGAGCCCGGGGCAAATAATAATTGCCCTTCCCTCTTTTTCCACATCTACACAGTAAAAACCCAAGGGGGCCCTTAAAACCAAATGGGGGTTTGCATACCCACTAACCCCCCCATGAAAAAAAAAAGAAAAGAATCCATAAACCAAAAGAAAAAAAAGAGTGTAGGGATTAAAGCACATGGCTGGAAAGTGGAGCCTTGGCCCACCCTCAGAAAATTGTATGTTGTGCCAGCACACAAATACCGGGAACCTCAAAGGAAAAAAGGGGAGGGCCCCAAACCCCCCCCCACCTTGCAAGGTGCAAGGATGATTTGGGAAAAAAACCCCCAGTGGCGGAGGGCCCTACCCCCCTTGGAAAAGGCTATTCATAACTGCAAAGGGACCCAGGGAATAATTTTTTTCCCTAATAAAAGGTCCAAAACAAACCTTTCCATGGGGATTTAGCACCAAAAAGGACCCCTAGCCCCCCCCCCAGTATGCCCCCCAAAGAAGCACCAATTTCCCAATTCCAAAATTTAAGAATTTTTTTTATTACATGGATGGGGGGAGTCAAGTAAGGGGTGGTAATGGGACCACGTGAGCCCATATCAGCGGGTTTGAAACAAAATTGTCACCTAGTGCCAGTACACATGGTGAAAAATTCAGCAGGAAAGGGGGGCCACTTTTCCATTGCAACTGCCAGCAAAGGTTAAAAAACAACTGCCCAGAGGAAGGATGCCCAAAACGGTTTGGCAAGGGCCCACTGATATGCCAGGGGAAGCCCCCAGGACACCGACTCACATGGGAGGGGATGACTGAAAAAAGTCAAAACAATTGTAGGAATAAAAAAAAAACCAACACGAACCTCAGCAAAAATGGGTTAAAAAAAACAAAAAAAGGGTCCCTAAAACCCTTCCCAATTGCAAATTGTAAATGTGGTCCCCCCCAACCCGGGTAAAAAGGGAAAAGCGGGGTTCCCCAACCCAAGTAGAATTAGTCACCCAGGTTGCCCCAATCCTTGAAACATGTAGAACACGGGTTTTCCCCCAATCCTGCGAATGTGGCAATCCCCCCCATATCCAAAAAATCAGTGGGTCAATCCAAAAATGAGAACAGAGGTTGAACCTTGTAGCATGAAAAAAGCAGGGTCCCCAAATTTAAAAAACAGTAACAGCAGGGTTAATCCTGAGAAAAGTAAATATGGCCCCCACCTAAGACTGTAGAAACATATACCCCTCCTTCGAAATGTAGAACGGGATGGCCCCCCCAATCCTGTAAAATTAAAAAAGTCGGGTTGGCCCCCCCCAAAATCTGTGTAACAGTCAGGTGTGCCCCATCTTGAGAAATGTAAACATTTCCCCCCTTTTCAAAAAAGCATTTTGAATTTAAAAAAAGGTCCATTTTAAAATTTTAAAATTCCATTCCCCCTTTAAAATGTAGAATGTAGTAACAGCAGGTGTGAATCCTATGAGGGTACAGTAAAGTGTCCCCCTTTTAGCGAAAAATCAGTGTGCCCCCCAAAAAATGTAGTAACAGGGTTGCCCCCTTTATTAAAAAAAAAACCCCCCAATAAATAAAAAAAGGCAGGTGCCCCCCAAGAAGTAGAACAGTCAGGTGAATCATGTAGACATGTGTAACAGCGGGTTTCCCCCATCCTATGAGAAATGTAGAAAAGGGCAGGTAAACCTTTTAGTGTAGAAAATAAGGGTCACCCCTGTAAGGGGGAAACAGAACTACCCCCAGCCTAAAAAATGGAAAGGGCAGGGGGCCCCCTTTTAGAATAAAAACAGTCAGGTGTCCCCCCCTTTATGTAGAAGAGAAACGTCAGGTGTCCCCCCCTCCTTTAAATTTTAAACAGAAATTCCCCCCCAAACCCTGTAGAAATGTAGTAACAGTCAGGTGTCCCCAAATTAGACATGTATAACAGTCATTGCCCCCCAACCCCAAGTAGAAATGTAGAAACAGCAGGTGTGCCCCCTTTTTGGGGAAAAGGGGGGCCCCAGAAACCAATAGAATGTAGAAACAGTCGGGTTCCCCCCCTTTCCTATGTAAAAATGTAGTAACGGGCAGGGGCCCCAAATTTGGGAAAATGTAGAAACAGTCAGGGGGTTTCCCCCTATGTAAATTTTAAAACAGCAGTGTCCCCTTAGAGAAAGTAGTGTCTTTCCCCCAAATTTAGCAGTGCATCGGGTGAAGTTTAAGTAGGGGAAACAGTAGATGTGCCCCAACCCTATGTAGAATGTAGTAAAAGGGGTTTGCCCCCAACCTATGTCATGTAGCGTCAGGTGCCCCTCCTATGTAGAAATTTTAAACGGGCAGGTTGCCCCCCCCAAAAAAAAAACAGTCAGGTGTCCCCCCAATCCGTGTAGAATGTAGAACAGTCAGGGGGCCCCCAACCCTTGGGGAAAAACAGTCAGGTTGCCCCATCCTTTTAGAAATGGTAACGGGCAGGTTGCCCCCCCAATCCTTTGAAAAAACAGCAGGTCCCCCCAATCCTTGAAAAAGTAAAGTAAAGTGTGCATTTATTTTGGGGTAAATAAATGAAAATAGAGGTAAAGTGGGAAAAAATTTGCAAAGGGGGGTGGGTTTGGGGGGGTTTGTTTCATTTGTTAGGGGTGTTGTTCATTTGATAGATGGTGGATCCCATTGGATGACGGGCCCAAATCCCCACTGCAAAGCAATTCCCAACAGTAAAAAATCACAGTAACCTTTGTAAAGTAGCTGGTAATATGTGTAATTGAAAATTGACAGGATGGCTGGGGGCTGTTGGGGGGTAAGGGGGAAAGTCCCCCGAATACAGAATAATTTAATGTGAAATGGAAATTGGAAAAAACGGAATGTTACTTTACGGGTGATAAATACCGGCTTTGAAACATGCTCCAAATGGGGATAAGGGAAAAAGCTGATGTAGAACCAGCAAAACGGGAATCCCCAGCATACTGGATCAATGCAAATGTCATAGCAAATGCCCCAGCCAAAAAAACCCCCCCAAAAGGCCTCCCATACCACGGGGAATGGGTCTATCCCCCCCTGAATGGCAATATGAAAAATGCAATGCAGTGGGGGGTTCCCATGCAGGGTGTTTAGTGTGGTCACTTGAGCATCCACACCCCCAAAATTTAATAAAAAGGGAAAAATGCCCCCCCCCTTTCCCCCCAAAAAACTGTACAGGGGAAACTGTAGGATGAAAAATGAAGGCCTCCCAAAGCTGGCCCACACCCCAAATCCAAGGCCTAAAAGGCCCTTTGGCCCCTGCAATATATTTAGGGGCCCAAAAAAAACAAAAACACACTCCACATAAGCCATATGCAAGGCCATGTGGGCAAACCACAGTAACATGTTGACCATGTCCCATTGCATGAACTTTGGACCAACACCAAAACACAGCTGTGATGAGGTGATAACCTTAAGGAAAGTATCAGAGAATGTATGCATAATGTATAAAGAGGATAGAATAATGGGGGGGGGCATGGGCAGCATGGAATGTGCAAGGCCCACACACTGTGTGCCCCCTATCCTGGCTGCAAACACATAAATGGGTGGCTACAAACCTCCCCATACACCAAAATAGGGAATTCCTGACATATGACCCCTGCATCTGGGTAACCTGTGTGAATCTGTACAGCTGTGGGGTTTTGCCACAGCAAGATAAGCCATATGTCATGTCGATGGATGTACAAGTATGGATCCTCTGCCAGCACTGTATCAAGGTGCTTACTGGAACGGACCAGCAGCAAGTGTCTGCAGCTCCTCCAGAATGGCATAACTTTCCATGAATATGTAGGTGTTTGCCCACAATATGGACACAGCTGCATTCCCCCTTTTTCCCCAAAGGACATCACGGTGCAAGAATGTCCACCTGACAGCCCTTTAGGACATAAAACATCACAGTATATAAAATACACATGTCTGAATATCTCTGCAACACCAGTACTATGTAGCAGGCAGCAGACACAATTTCCTAAACACACTATCCCTTGTACAGTTTTACCCCCTATTTCCAAATGATCTATGGATACCCTGCAGAATAGTTTCTACCTGTAGGTGTACAAAAAAGGTCTGCACTGGGTACAAACTACCTGGAATGGATCCACACATTCAATACAGAAGGGACTGGACATGCAAAAACTTAAAAAATGAAGTCAATGTCAGAACAACATACTGAAAGGACATACTGGGCATGCTCCCACTTAAAAAAAGAAGCCCCCGTCTGCAAACAACAGGGGACCATACATATCTGACAGTGCAGATGTTAATGCAAAACCCCCATTTGCCCCGTCATGCTTTCCCACACATGGGGTAGGAATACAGACATAAATCCAAGGTCAACACACTATAATATGCCAAAGTAGACATACATAGATGTGTGGAAGAGTGACGGACAAAGAGCCATACATCATGAGGCCTGTCCCACCCAGCCCCAGGCAAATGGCTACATCCACATGATTTTAAAATCACTCACTGTAGAAATTAGCCACTGGTATCTGTCAGCATTACAGACTATGTGGTGCAAGTGCTAGCTTTCAACATGACTGTAAAAGGAGTAGTCATCTAGCAGTGGTATACACCTGTGGAATATAACCCTGCTTGTGCCTGCATTTGGGGTGTCAACCTCTAGATGAATGGTTTATGGCTCATGCACACACACTAAACCCCATAGCCCTACTAAAAACCCTGATGTCATCCAGTTGAAATACACCTTTGGGAAAAGAGCCCAATAATCTCTTTTCATCCTAAAAATGTGTAATGCTGTAGTGTGGTAAACTAGTTAGGTAGGAGTTCTAATCCCAGACATGGCACTGTGTGTGTCTGTCTCTGTTTTTAGGGGGGATTTCTTTTAGGATAGTCACACTGACTACAATTCAAATGCCCTACTTTTGGGAAGCCCGCTGATGTCATTCACTTTAAATACACCTTTGGGATGTGAAACCCAGTAAATTCTCCAAAAGTTTTCTGTAGTGTATAAACTAGTTAGGTAGGAGTTCTAATCCCAGATGTGGTTGTGTGTGTGTGTTTTTGTGGTCTTTTTGTAAAAGCAATGCTTTTAGGCTAGTCACACTCACTACAATTCAAATGCTCTACTTTGGCAAGGCTGATGTTTATTCAGTTTAAATACACCTTTGGGAAAGGTGCAGCCAGTAATCTTTTGGGGTGTCCTATAACTGCATAATGCTGTAGTGTGATAAACTAGTTAGGTAGGAGTTCTAATCCCGACATGGTGTGTGTGTGTCTCTGTCTGTGTGGCAATGCCTTTTAGGCTAGTCACACTCACTACAATTCAAATGCCCCATTTGGCAAGGCTGTTGATGTAAATTTACTTTAAATACACCTTTGGAAAGCTGTAGCCCAGTAATCTCTGTGGGTGTCCTATAAAAAGTGTTTGTGTATATAGTTTTGGGAGGGTTCTATCCCCCCAAAGGCAAGTATGGATTTTGTGTGTGTGTGTTTTGTCTGTGTAATTAACATGCTTTTAGGCTAGTCACACTCACAAATCAAATGCCCTACTTTGGAAAACCTGCTGATGTCATTTCCCGTGAAATACACCTTTGGGAAAAGGGGAGCCCAGTAATCTCCATGGTGTGTCCTATAACTGTGTAATGCTGTAGTGTGATAAACTAATTAGGTAGTAGTTCTAATCCCAGAGATTTTGGGACCTTTTTGTGTCTTTGTAGGGGCAATGCTTTTTGGCTAGTCACACTCACTACAATTCAAATACCCTATTTTGGCAAGTCTGCTGATGTCATTCACGAAATACACCTTTGGGAAAGGTGTCCCCGTAATCTCTGTGGTGCATCCTATAACTGCATAATGCTGTAGTGTGATAAACTAATTAGGTAGGAGTTCTAATCCCCAAAATAGTAATGTTGTGTTCTGTCTGTGTAGGGAGCAATGTTTTTTTGGCTAGTCACACATTCAATTCAAATGCCCTCTTTGGAAGGCTGCTGATGTCATTACTGAAATACACCTTTGGGAAAAGGGGTAGCCCAGTAATCTCTTTTTGGGGCATCCTATAACTGTAATGCTGTAGTGTAATAACTTTGAGGGGTTTATTTCCAAACATGGCAAGTGTGGTGTTTGTGTTTGTTTAATGTCTGTGAGGGGGTGCTTTTAGGTGCACAACACTCAAATTAAATGTTTTGGGAAGCCCCTTATGTCATTAATGGAAATCACCTTTGGGGGAAAAGTTTATAGGTTGATGGTTCATATATACTAGGCATCTGCCTGAATGCATTTATAACAGAGAATTTTTAAAAATTCTAAAAGGGCAAAACTGTAAAGTTTTTAAACTATTGGGGATTTAACCCCGACGTGGAGGGGGCTGGTTTTTCTCGTATCCTTGAGGAGGGGGCTTATGTCCCCCTGGACTCAATGGGTGGGTTTTGCAAATTCTTATATTGGGCCCTTTTTTGACAATGCCCCCTTACAAGGATAAAAGTTGAAATGTAGGTGGGGTCAACCTCCCCTACTGTGACATAAGGGCCGGAAAACAAAGTTAAACCCTGTAAAACAGGAACACTTCAACCCATGTCTCATACACAAAACACTTGCCTGGCAACAATCATGGGTGAACCCCCAATTGCCCCAATGTAACCAGGTGTGGGTTTGGGGGGAAACATCACCCTGTCCATCAGAAATAGCCAACTGCAGAAGTGTGCCTTCCAGTTCCCCACTAGCCTGAAACCCCTTGGGCCCTCAAATTGACCCACAAAGGCATACCATGCCCTTTTTGTGTATGGACAATCCACTACACCAGGGAAAACTGACATGCTTCAAAGTAGGGCATCAACCTTGCCATTACCCTTTACCATGGGCCCGGACGGGACATCTGTTTTTGTGGAACAACATGGGCCGACCCCCAGGTCAGTTAAGTCCTGGAATGCTGTGGGATGCACATCAACAGGCCTGTCTACTAAAGAAAACCCTACATGGCAAGCATTAACACAATACATAGTCCCAGGGGACTATGGTGAAAACAATAACCCGTGTGGGAAAAGAAATACATAGCCCCCTGAACCATTGTATGTGGCCATGCCAAAGGTTACCCTTCACCTCCTTTATGCCTTCTGGGCCCCCCTCCCCTGAAGAATCACCCTGCTGCTAGGCACCCTGTGTTTGTGTGTGGTTTTATGATGCTTTTGACCCCAAATTCACCCTCCCCCACTGGCATTGAAGCTGCTTCTGATGCAGAACCTCCAATACCCTTTGCCCATTCACTGGAAACCCTTGGTGTGGAACCTCAAGATGATTGGGCAAACTAACTGTGAGGAAGGATTCCTGACCCCCCCAATTTAAGTTGTATCCCTGAGAAGTGTGGTGTGTTGAACTGAACCTGTTCTGCAACAGGCATGTATACCCAAGTACCAATCATGTTGCGATGTACTCACCACACATAACATTTTGGGGTTCCTCAACATGTAAGCATGGTCATCCCAAAAACTCATAGGACATTGTAAAAACTGTCAGGGGGGAATGTATGGAGGTTTCACAAACATGCTTGGTTTTCTCCCCACCCTCCCTGACTTATCTTGCCTTGTCTGCCCTTTTCCTTTTCGGTGGATTCAACCACCTCTTTGTTAGGGGTTTTTTGAAAGGGGCTCTGATCCCGTGGTCTGACAGATTTAGCCCCCCTTCTAGTGATTGCAGTGGTGTGGTAAATTCCCTGCCTTTGCTGGAAAACCCCTTTTCTGGTCTGTTTTCCCTTTTCATTCACTGTGACAGGCTTACTGGGGTTTTGGCAAACAGCATCACAGAGGATTGGGAACTTTAACCATAATGTGGAAAAGGGAACACAAGGGGGGATGTGTGACAGACTCAAATTTAATTTGCTATTCCATTTGGGTGGTTTGGTTTAAAAGGGGGGTTTTGGTATGGCTTTACATGTTTTAATCCCGTCTACAGTGTATGTTTTAAAAATTGTAGGGGCATTGCAGATGGGCAGTGTTGGTGCCTTTTGTGTCTTTGTTACTCACAGAGCACCTATTGTGAACTGCAGAAGACTGTGAGGATTCAGTCAGTAAAGGGGACAGCCCTGGAGTTACGATTATTCCCTCATGGCATATGTCCAAACCCTGTTTCCAGTAAATGTAGAGGTTATCACAGAAATGTCAATATTGGCCCTTTTTGTGTCCCCCACAATTGTCAACCCTTTTTTACATACATGCAGAAAGGGGGAATGTTTTTCACCTAATTTTTGTATATCTGATAAAAAGAGTAAAATTTAGACTGCACATTTTTGGGGTTTTTTTGAGGACAAATCATTCTGTGGTTGGTTGTACGTACTAGGTTTTCTTTTGGTGTTGTCGACATGGGTTTTTTGGAAATGTACCTTCCTGTGTACAACTTGGGAGATGTCATTGTTCTTTTCCTTTCACTGAGTTACATGCTGCTCCACTTATGTTACCCCCTTGGCTTTAAAGTTTTAGGGCCCAAACAAAATGTCCCCCCCCAGACAGGGTCGGCCAAGGTATGGCCCATATATTATTTTGGTGTGAGGGCACAATGAATGGTGTTATCAGACACCATTCTGAATATTATGAGCTTAAAATGTGGTGTTTTTCCAAGTTGGGTTAGCACTTTCCCGGGTCTGTTATTGTGGTGACATGCCCTTTGAGTGTTTTTAAAATTATTCTAATGGTATTCCCCCAAAGTGTGGCCAGTGTTTTGGGAAATCCCTGTAGCCTGATAGTGTTTTTAATGCCTACACTTAGGATTACCCTGTGAATTTGTCCAGTTTGAGATGTCTGTGAGGCCACCAAAAGCTGTATTAGCAAAGAGTGGATGTGACAGATTTTCATAACTTTGGGAGATGTGGCCAGGATCTGTACCGGGGATTATTTCAGGAAGACAGGGTGTGTAAGCTCCTATCAAATTTCCCGTTTTAGTATATACCCATTTTACATGGGTTTAAATCCAATTTTCAGACTTTTACATTGAACTTGGCCATGCTTGACAAGGGTTTTGTGTATACCTTGGATGCCCAATTGTAGATTCCCCAATTTTTTGGCCATATCTCTGTTATCCCCAAGGGCTTCTGTGTAGATGGGACTGATAGATTTTTTAGGATGTCTGTCGTACCAATGGGCATTTTAAAAACGTTGACCCCCCACCACAATGTGTCTGTGAAGCAACCCTTTACATAGAAAATTTACTATTATGAATACATACCTGAATCCCCTTGCACTAAAGGTTGGGACTATTGGGGCTGAGTAGGGTCCATCCCGTTAGGGCATATGGTAAAAAATTGTAGGTTTAGGTTCATGTTTTATAGGTATTTTAGGCCTTCAAGCTCAGCCAAAATTATGGCTTTTGCCCCCAAGTATTTTCCTGTGCCCCTTAGCGGCCCCAAAGCCCCGGGTGAATTTCCTATTTTCCGTCATCGATTTTTTTGAAGAGCTTTGGGGGTTGTTTGTTGATGGTGTTTTTAGATTGGAAATTCAGGGACAGGAATTATCCCCCCCGGATGTTTGTTTTTGGGTGAAAGGTTTATGCCCTAGATGTTGCTAGGGGTTTGGGCTTTTTAAATGGATCTGTCCAACAGTCTGGGTTTGCATAGTTTGATAGGGAAGATCCCTTGAATAGGGATATGCTGGAATAAAGTGGAGTTTTTGAGATGGTCTTTAAAATCTTTTACCAGTTCCTCTTTGTAGGTTTTCCCTTTCCTTTTGTAGATGTCTTGGGATACATACCAAAACTTGTACTTATAAGGGCAATGGTGATAGTAGTGGGGGCAATGCCTCTTTTTCTGGGGAAAAAACCTTTGATGAGTTCCCTAGAAATTTCCTGCTATGTGGGATGTGATTTTCAGGGAAGATACTGTCCACCTGGTCCCCAAAGGGTTTTTATACACTTTCAGGTTAATAACTAACCCATGTGTTTTCTTACAATTTTAAAAATGCAAAGCCTTTTGAATTGAACTTTGGGGCCTTTTGCAACAGGCACGTGTCGTACCTTTTATTTCCCCATCGTTTTAAATTTTAATTAGGCTCCTATTTTGGACTGAAAATTATTCCAAAGACCTTTTGGTTAGTTGTCTTTAGAGAATAGTACCCAAACGGAGTGGCCCATGATGAATCTGGGTACTCCCCTTTCCGGTTTGAAGCTTTAGTCGCACTTTACAGGGGGTTCTGAGTGAGCCAGTTTCCCACTTGGCATGGGTTTATCCTTTTGTGAGTTTTCTTAATTCCAGGTGGGAGGTTAAAGCCTTGGCAATATCTGATAGGTGGGAAGCCTCTTCCCTATCTAGGCTTTCTGATGTTTAAAAAGTCTACATTTGGGAAAATGTTGCCTTTCAAACCCCAAATGGGTGGGGGCCAAGTTTGGAATTACCAATGTTTTGTTTATGTTCCAGATGATCGTTCCATGGCCTTGCAAACCCGGCTCATTAGGCTTGGGGAGTGTTCCCAGGTGTGGTGGGCCCCCTTTGGAGTATCTGCACTGTCACCACAGCCAAAGCCTGATGAGGTTATGAGAACAGGACTTAGGTGGGGGCCATTATTTGAGTTCATGTGCACCTGGGTTTGTCTGGTCCCTTGGATCGGTTTTTTTAAGGGGGGTTCTTACCTGTGAGGTGATTACAGGAACTTTGCATTCTTCTTTGGATGTTTCTTTAGGGGTAGAAAATTGCACTAACCATTGCCAGGTGTTGGCAAATCATTGGGTCTGATATTTTCCATTGTTGAACCAGAGCAGTTGGTGTTGCCATTGAGATTTTGACATGCTAAGAACTCTTGGTTATCTTTATAACGGTGGTGTTTTGTTTTTTTAACTCTTTGGAGGATTATTGGGACCCGCTTCTTACTGGGCTGAAGGAGCTCCTCCATTTTGGATTTTACCCTCTTTTAAAATTTCCCTTTGTTGAAGGTTTTGGGAGGGGGCCACCAGATTGGGTTCCCTTTTTGGGGATGCATTTTTTTTTTGGGAATCCCCCCTTTTAAATTATAAAGGCTTTTGGGTTCAGTGTTGTAATTTTTCCACTGCTGGGTTTTGAAATTCCCATTTGCTTAAGAAGAGAAGTTCTTTGGGAAATTTTTTACCGTGGTTTCTTAATGGGGTGACGCAGGATGTGGATTCGGGTAAATTGATTGGGTGGGTCAGACCAAGGTTCATAGGTTATAAGGTTCTGCCCCGGGCATTTTCCAGCCGGGGTTTGGTTTCCACCCTTTTAAATTAATTTTTTGCCCCTTTGAGGTTTTCCTCGTTCAGGCCAGGTGATCCAAATAAAACCCCTAATAAAATTCCTCTTAAGAGGTCAATTGGGTCTGCCTAACCTGGTGGGATTTTTTTTCCCGGTAAGGGGGGCCTCTGGGATGAACGTTCCAGCATTTATTTATTTCAGTGCTGGGTTCAAGTTCTTAGCTGTGGGATTTTATTTTTTAGGTACATTCCCTTAAATTGGGGGACATGGTTTTTTGCAGGCAAAATGCCTTGGCAGGCGGTTGCCCTGGTGGCTGGAGCAACCCACTTGGGATCTGTTTAGCCCCTTTATTCTTGGGAGGTACTTTTGGGGACTTTCCAGTTGTGCGGTGTTGGTAAGGGAAACCCAAAAAGGGGATTGTATAATTAGGGTTGATGAGGGATGGTAAAGAGGGTTCCCTATTGATTGAATCCCTTAGTTTGGTGGGTAATAAATTTTTTCTACCCCGGAGTGGTTGCAAATGAGGATTGATCAATTGGGTCCCCCGGTTAATTCCTTTGATTTAATGGATTATCACCTAGTGGAATTTTTGGGATTTTTTTGAAAGGGGGGAAAATACCTTTGGGGTTTCGGGCCAGGTCTGGCAAGTTGTTGTTTCTATGAGGTTTTGGAGGATGCTTGTTCGGCTGGAGAGTTATTAGGTGCCCAGTTTTAGTCATTGGGAACTTGGTAGCCACAGTCCCTTCCTGTTCCCGTAAATGGAAATTATGAACGGAAAAAAGGACTATTGGGGCACCCCGAACTGGTTTGGGGTCTGACATGGTCCCGCAAATTTTAACCCTGTGGGTTTTGTTTTACCATTTCAACCCACAGGATACGGGGTTTAATTTAAGTGGTATTATCATAATCTTATGGGGTATTACAATTTGCAATCCAGGTAGGTTGTACAATTCCCTCAGTTTTACTTTTCAAAGAAATCAAACCCTTTAAGAGGAGGGTCTGCACTTAAAAAACCAAATGGGTAGGATCCCGGTTTGTAGGCCCCAACATTTTTTTTAGATCCATATATTTTCCATAGCTTTGAACCAAGCTACATTTTTATATTTCCCAACCATTTGGGCACCACCGTAAAACTGTTTCTGACCCACCTTGGCAATATCCTGTTAAGGCGAAAACGTATTTTATGTTTGGGGTTTAGCTCTTTTGGATTCAAACAGGAACCCCTTTCCAATGTGGTTTTTGCTTTAACACCTTCCTGACACTAATTAAAATTTAAATTTTGCCCTTTTAAAAGTTTCACTAAAGCTAATGTTAATTCTTTTTTTATTTTTTCATTTTTTAATTTAATATTGGGAATTAATTTAAAAATAAAAAACCTTTTATTATTTATTTTCAATTTTTCTGTGGTTAGGAAAATTTTAAGTCCGAGTTTTGCAAAACGGGGGGGGGGGGGGGGGGGGGGGGGGGTGGGGGGGGGGGGGGGGGAAGGGTTTTTTTTTTTTTTTTTTTTTTTTTTGTTTTTTTTTTTTTTTTTTTTTTTTTTTTTTTTTTTTTTTTAAAATCTTTTGGGGCCAAATTAAACCTTTTTTTTTTTTAAAATTTTTCCAAAATTTTTATTCCTTTTTTCATTTAAAAATTTTTCCCCCCTTTTTCTAAAAAGGATTATTTTTTATTTTTTAAAAAATTCCTTTTAAAAAAAAAAATAACCAAAACCTAAAACCCTTTTGGGGTGGGGGTTCCGCTACCCCCTTTTTTGGTTAATTTTTAAAGTGTCTTTTTTCCCCAAAAAGGGGGGGAAAAATTTTTTCATCTCTTTTTTTTTTTTTCCCCTTTATTTTTTCCCAAATTTTTAAACATGGGGGGGGAATTATTAATTTCCCTTTTTTTCTTTTTTAAGTTTTGTTTCCCGTTTTTACCTTTATATAAGTATGGAAAACCCCCGGAACCAAAAAAAATTGTTTGGGGATTTGGCCCCAATGGTTACCCAAAACCCTAAAAATTTTTTGTTGGGGTTACCCCAATTTTCCCTTTTTTTTTTTAAAATTTAATTTTCAAAAAAATTGGGGGTTCCTTGTTAATTAATTTAAAATTTTTTAAATCCCCTTATTTTTCATTGTTTTTTTTTTTTGCCCCTTTTTTTTAAAATGTTAAAAATGCCCCTTTTTTTGGTTTACAAAAAACCTTTTTCAAAAAAACTTTTCCTTTTGTTTTTTTTTTGGTTTTTAAAAAATTTTTTCTTTTTAAAAAAGGGGTAAACCCTTTTTTACCTTGGGGGCCCCCTTTTTTTTTTAAAATTTTTTAAAAAAAATTTTTTTTAAAAATTTTGTTTTTCCCATTTTATTTAAAACCAAAACCCAAAAAATAAAAAAGGGTTTTTTAGGGCCCTTTTTTTTTTTAAAATTTCAAAAGTTTTTTTTTTAAATTTTTTTTCCCCCTTTTTTTTCCTTTAAAACCAAATAAAATTTTTACCAATAATTTTTAAATTTTTTTTTTTAAAAAATAAAAAGTTTTTTTTTTTTTTTTTTTTTGTTAAAAATTTATTTAAGGGAAAAAAAAACCAAAAATTTTCAACCAAAAAATGGCCCCCAATTTCTTTTTTAAATCGTTTTTCCCCCTTAAATTTTAAAATTTTTATTTTTCCAAAAAAAAACACCCCCAAAAAAAAATTTTCCTTTTTTTTTTTTATTTTTTTTTCCTTTCCTGGTTTTTTTTTTTAAAAACCCTTGTGTTTAAAAACCAAATAAAGGGACAATACTATTTCCCCATCTGTTGATAAGGTCAAAACTAATTTTATTCATCATTTCTAAATTGTAACCTCTGTCTACAAACAAGGATGTAATAAATTCTATTTCCTGTTTCAATTCTTCGATGGAAGAGGTCATTCTCAAAGCCCGAATACATTGACCCTTATAAATATTTCTCTTGGTCTTTATAGGGTGGCAACTATTGTAATCCACATAGGAATTTGTAAATGTTTCTTTTCAATGTATTTTAGAATGAAACCCATTATCTGTTCTCAACACTAATGTATCTAAATATGGTACCCCTATGCTGTTACAGTGTGAAGTGAATTTCAAATAATCACTACTCTGATTCAGATATTCAAAAAACTTGTCAAACGTTTCCTGATTTCCTTCCCATATTACATAAATGTCGTCAAGGGGTGAGTAGTATTTGATCTTACTGAAAATTTGACTCTTAAAATATACTTTCTTCCCAGGTTAACATGACAAGGTTGGCATATATGGGGGCACAAACAGCCCCATAGCTACTAATCTGTCTGAAAATCTCTCCCTCATAGTATACATAGTTGTTATCTAAAACTATAGACATAAGATCACTAACCAATTGTATTCTTTCACTGGATAACTTGCTGAAAATATGCATACTATCGGAGAAGGCCTCCAGGCCCTCTTTCCCTTTGGGGATACACATGAATAGATCAATAACATCGATGGAGGCAAATATTAGATCTTGATCCGTTAAATATGTGGGATAATTAAAAATTGCCGAATCTTTTACCAAATGATCAACATTATAGAACATGTTTTAATAAATAATCTATGGCCACCCCTAAAGGGTATGTTTTAGATTTACTTCCCCATATTATGGGTCTAAAGGGGGGCCATTAGATTTTTATGAATTTTAGGGATGCCTACCATAGTGGCCAAAATGGGAAAATCCACCCTGAGAAAGTTATATAATTCTTCTGTAATTCTATCATCCAAAAGAAATTCCTCTATGAATAGGTCAATTCTCCTGTATGCTATATTCAACTCATTCTGGGAAATAATCTCATAATTCCCCGATTCATGTAAAATTGTGTGTATTTTGGTATTATAAGTCATTTTGTCGTATACCAAATTATCGGGTTTCATAACTCTAACACTGTTGCTAGTGGTTAAATTATCCAATACACTCAATTCCTCTTTTTTCAGGTTGTTCCTAGGTTTTTTTTTTGTTTATTAATAGTATACAGGTCATGAGTGACTAATTTCTCATATCTTAACACCTCCTGATTCATAACAGGCATAAAACTGCTTTTTTTCTTCAACCTGTTGTTCGGCCTATCCTTTTCCCAAACCTTATCTTTGAACATAATAGCTAAATTTAACTTTCTAGTGTATTTTTTAAGTTCACAGATACTGTCTACTATTCTAAAGCCAAAAACTGGAATATACTTCATTCCTTTGGATAACAGGCTGAAATGTGCCTTACTTAATACTGTATTAGTATAATTAAATATCTGAAAATTTAGGTACTTGTTAACAATACCCTCATGGGATGTTGCAATAGTGTCTTCCTCAGAAAAAGGATGTTGTCCTATTTCATGAACCTGTTGTGACTGGTTCTGTACTCTTTTTTCCTCCATGTATTGCTTTTTGACCATTTGTTGTCTTGTCTGGTCTGTACCTGTTGAAAATTTTCATTATCTACCAAGTCTCTATCATAAAATACCTGTCTGTCAGAAATTTCATGAATTGATTTATTCCATATGTATGCCCCCCCTTTTAGCGTCTCTAGCTAATTTCTTACTTTTCCTTTCAAACGCCTGATTTGTTCTGTTCTCCGCTAGTTCAAATTGTCTATTATATAAGTTTTCCCAATTCATAAACAATAAGTCAGATACAATATTTTCATTCATTTGATCCACCTCATTCAAAATACAACATAATTTTGTGTCATTAAATTTGATCAGTTTTTTCATAAATTCTATACCAAAGCTGTCAAATAGCTTATTAAGTTCATTTTCACAATCTTTGGTAATTTCAATACCCATGGGTACTTTAAAAAATCGCAAACCCATTGGCACAATACCAGCTTCAATGCAATGTGATAAATATGCATTGTCTAATTTAATAGAATTGATGATATTCAATTTTTTACCAAATTCATATATTAAATCTTTCAATGTCCCTTTCCATTTAAATTTATTGTTGTTATTATTTCCTGTGTTCTTATTGCCATCAAAAATACAGTCACTTTCAATAAAGTCCTTGAACAAACACCTGTTACGTTCTCCAGCAGCATTGCTGGAAAATTTTGTTTGAGTATTATTAACAGTACCTTTATATTTGTTGATGTTTCCGCGTTAGCATATGTACGCATGTTCTGACTGAATTTAGGTCTGGTGCCCACCCTTCTGGCTTCTTCAGCCGTATTCCCAAATGAAAAGTCAAAAGTAAATTCAGTAGGTGCCAGTCTACTGTTAACAACATAATTGGAGCCTGTAGCTGCAGGTAAATCAATGCTTTGTCCGGTACTCAAGTTGTGTACTTGCCCATTCGGAATCTCCGGGGAGGAAGTAAGAATAATTTCCTTGGAAGCGTTAACTAATTCATCCTGTCTGACCATTCGGTTCCGTTCCAAAACAGTTACTGCCTCACAATTCCTAGTGCCCTCTGAGGAGCTGTTGTGACTGGCAACACGGTGCTCGGTTTCACGATGTAACATCCCTCCTCCGCACTGCATCCAGGCATTAACAGCTTCCATTAGCTTACTGACTTCTCCTCTTAGCGATTGAACCTCCACCCGTAGGTCCGATAACTCATCTGGCCCATTAGCAGAACCTGCACCAAAAGATTCTCGGAGCACATCCATAACAACTGAAAAAAGTTTAGCTTAGATACTGAATACAAAACACTGTGGCGTTTACCCAACACGCTGAAACGCCTGTGCTCCGAAAATCACGATGACACTGGTGCAACAAAAATGGCAGTCACAATGTTTTCCAATGGAAACGAAAAAACTGTATTCCACAATTGTTGTTTTTAAACGAATAAACTTTTATTCCACAAACAAGGTTAAGCGCTTTCACCTACAAATCGTAGGCTTCTTCAGAACAATAATACATCCAATCCTGAACACTTAAATATTTAAAATTGGCACCAAAATTTATGCCTCTTTATATATATATATATCTATATATCTATCTATACATATATATATATATATATATATATATATATATATATGTGTGTGTGTGTGTGTGTCAAAACTGTTTAAACAATGACCCCAGTGACTGCTAAAATGAAAATAAAAGTAGGAAAATCATTGTGCTGCAGCCAGAACTCACCACAACTTTCCACAAGTATCAGAATTTTATTAAACCATAAAAATGTTAAAAAGTATTCATTAAACACTTTCATCCCCTCAGAACGGGGATTTCATCAGAATACATACCTTCTATAAAATCATACATATATAGACCAATGTGTTGGTGACATCACAACTACATAAATCCATTTAAAGACACAATCACAGTATTTAAGAAAATACATACTTAAAAAACATTTATAAACGTGTACCATGTTTTATGCATTTAAAATAAATCTTTCCTACTTAATGAAAATTCTAACATAACCTTTTGTCCCTAGCTCTCTTAGTTAACAGGGTTTTACAGAAGTAGCTTCATTTAACCCGAAACCCTGCCTTGCCTGCAGCTTGATTTTCCTCTTAACTTCTTTTTCTTCAGTTAGATTTCTGCAACCCCCCTCCCCCCAGGGTTAAAAAAATTAAATAAAAACTTTTTTGAAAAGCTTTATCCAAAATAAGGGTAGAAGGGGAAAAGTTGTTTCTTAACCCCTTTGGGACCAAGCCTTCAGAAATACATTGCTTGAAGTAAGCAACTTCAAGCTGTAACTTCCTAATTTTTAAAGTCAAAATATCCAAGTCCTTGAGTTTGTCCGGTATGTTGTCACTTTGCCCAGAGGTACAGTCTAATACTTGCACCGGCAGATCATTCCTAAGCGGTTTGAAGAAAGAAAAAAAGTCACCTGAATTGGAAATCCATTCAGCCGCGGAAGTCACACCAATAAGTGCAGTCCCCTGGTTCAAAAACCTATTGGAGCCATTTCGCTGTATGTCTTCACGTTCTGTTGACCTATTTAAACCGCCCTCTGTCCGGACAGGTTGGCCTGCTGGTATACTCGATGAAAAACCTGAAGCAGTCTCATTCACGGTAATAGCATCTCCGCAAACCAGATCAAAATGAGGAGCATTGACACCGCTCCTTTCTAATACATCAAGGCGCGTATTAAGCATGTCTAGTCTCTGAGAGACGGCAAGCAATAAGGAAGTGATGTCAGCGTTGACCGGGCTGTTAGACCCAAAAATATTCGGGCTAGTTGGACTCGATGAGCCCTCCGATGTCATAGCAAACTGTCAAATGAAACAACAAGCACAAACTTGAGAAGCACACAAAAGGAGTGCCAATGAATCCACAAGCCACGTAGACCTTAACGCAGGTTTATTGAGCACAATAAAAAAAGCGTTTTCGCCACTACTATCGAGCAGCTTCTTCAGAGGTACAGGAGCCAAAAGCAGTCACAGGCTTTTTGGTCCTATTTAAATGTTAAAATCAATTAAGCATCAGTTACATATCAATAAATTAATCAATTAAGTACATCACTTCCTGTTCATGAGTAACCAAACATTTAAAAGGGAATATCTACTGAAAAAACTTAACATGTCACAGTCCCATTCAATAACAACCAAAAGTGACATGTGAAACACTTGGTAAAATACTCATAAACTACTCTAGTCTGATTAAAAAGTAATTAAAACACTACACCAAAGAGCATATGAAAAGTCCCTAACAATACTATTATTGTTTTAATTTTATTTCCTAAAATGTATGAGGGTATAAAATTTCCTTTTACAATGAAAAAGTATTTCATGTAGTACTATAATTTAGACATTGTTTTAAAATATCACCATTTAAATCAACGATAAATTCAAAATACCCACACTGATATAACGTGGATATATACTTACAAATTAGAATGAGAAACATCCAAGAAGTGAAACCATAAAACAGATTTATGACAAAGAAATTATCTTAAGTATGCTCTATACTTGAGTACAGGGGCAATGTTACAGCTCTCGTTTAGTCCTGGGAAATTGAAAGCATCAGCCTTTAATTGCCATTCCAGCTCACGAATCTCTAGTAAGAGAGAAGTTGGCCCACCTCTAATAGAATTAGGAATACAATCAATTCCCATGTAAACATGGGACCTTATGGGTCCTTGCTAGACAGAGGCAGAATTAAATGAACATGTGTGAGATATCTTGTGTGACCTACTATTGACAGGCACAGTCTACTGATCTAGCATGATTGCAGACTACAAACACACTGTGCCTAGGCTTCTACATACCCTAGGGCAGATAGCCTAGTGTCAACCTCTGAACCTATGCTAATGTTCAGGATACACATTGTTCAGTGATGGTACTGATTGCAGGTTTTGTTTCTGCTTTGCTTTACCACTTCCTATGAACAATCTAGGTTTCTGCATAACATATTTGATTGTGACAGTATTTCCCTATTTTATATTGTGTCTGTTGTCATATCACTGTCTGCACATGGTGGATTGGTGAATAGTGCGAGGTTCCTGGGTTGACACTTGCAACTGTGGGATATTTGTGGCCCACTGATGTACTCAAACTTTACGTAAGTGTGTGAGCATGCCCAGTTCAGACTTTCAGTGTTTTGTTGCCTGACATTTGTCTCATAGTTTCAAGTGTGTGAGCATGCCCAGTGTGACCTTGCAGTATGTTGCTGTCTGAGGTCCACTACGTTTGTTGATGTGTGTGAATATTACCAATATTAACATTTATACTATATGTGTGTTGAATATCAGGTTCTATTATTACTGCAGGCCTCACCTTTGTGTCTTTACTCGACAGGGATTATGCTATGCATGCAGTGTTTCCATTAGATACTTAGCATTGACTTATCAACGTTGTTTCATGCAAGCTGACCATTGACATACTGTCATGGTTTAGTGGGTCTGTTCTCTGACGATAGTGCACTGTATCCTGGGTTCGAGGGCTGTCACTGCTTCATATTTTCATACATGGCAGAACAGACTGCTTCAAGAAAAGTGAAGCAAATATGAACCTGTTAACCTGCTTTTGATGAACTATACCCACATTTGACCAGACTTGCACAACATTGCTCAATTTTGCCCAACATTGCTGGACAGTGCACAATATTGCTGAACATTGTCTGTAGTTGTGTTACTTAATGTGTGCAATTTTGTGCACATAAACTAAATAGTGGTGAGAGCTGTTTAGCAGTGCTTTATATTGCTTAACACATAGCAATCATGCCTCAGGTGGTGCTGCAGGGCTGCCTATGTCGGATGCAAATTTTCACTCCCTATACATGTTTGTTAACAGGTAGTGTCAAGTTAGGCATCACTTTTACTATATGTGCGAGTCGCAGAGAAGTATCTTTTCCAGGGTTCCTACTGAGCCAGTGTATATGCTATGTGTTGCCTCTTTGCCAAGGCCAAAGCATACTGGGCACGCCTCCTTCTGCCTACTGAGGCAGGCCCAGGTTGTTCCTCCTCTGAGTCATGCTCTGCCTGTGATGGCCTTGGCAATGGTGGGGGGCTGTTGTGCCCGGCCCTATGCTGCTCCTGCGCAGCTGTTTTCGCAGTATCATATTCTGTAGCATAGCACATACCATGACTATTTGAGTACATGTAGTTGGTGAGTACTGCAAGGCTCCACCAGATGTGTCCAGGCACCGGAACCATGACTTGAGCAGCCCAAACACATGCTCGATTACATTTTGTGTTTGTGCGTGTGCCTCATTATGGCATTCCTGTTCAGGTGTGTGTGCATTTCTGATGGGTGTCATCAGCCTTGGCTCAAGTGCGTATCCAGCATCCCCCACTAGGTGACCATGTGGGATGTCCCCATTGGCAAATGTCTGGTACAGCTGTGTCAGATGCCAGATATGGGAGTCATGGTAGCTTCCAAGGCAGCCAGCACACACATTCATTATTATGCCCTGGGCATCACACATGACCTGGGATTTGATGGAGGGGTAACCCTTGCGGTTATAGTAGACCCTAACCCGCTCACCGGCTGGTGCTTTGATGTGAATGTGCGTGCTGTCTATTGCACCCACTACCTCAGGGTATTCTGCTATTTGCTGGAAGAGACGCATATTGCTGGCCAGTATCTCACGAGAATTGGGGAAATATACATGATCACCGACATGTGCTGTCATGGCATTCAGGAACTGGTGCAGTACCCTTGATGCTGATGCCTGTGAAATCCCCATCATATCACCAGTTGGTCTCTGGAAGGTACCTGTTGCTAATATTCTTAGGCCAACACATACCTTGGTTTCCACTGGGATGGGTTCCCGTCTGTTGATTCTGTGTGTGAGGCATGGCCTGCACAGCTCAACAATTTGCTGCAGGAGGTCTCTGTCCACTCTATAGCGCTCCACTATCTCCAGCTCATGTAGCCCCTGGTAGGTTACCCTAGGCCTGTACACTCTTCTCCGTCTCCTCACTGTGAGTTGCTCAGCAGCATTTGCATTGTCACCACCCTCAGCATGTTGCATATGTCGCCTTATGACAGCAATGGCAGCCCCTAACATTTCTTTGTCTCAGTGAAGCTTTTTCAGTTTTCACTTCTATTAGCTTACTGCAGTGTTGCAGTGTGTCTGAGAAATACATACTGGAATGTTTTTAGCTGGGTTTTGAGTGCTGGGTTGGGCTAGTGTAATGCCTGTGTAATTGGCTGATTCCGATTGTTTTCACCTGCTAGTTCTGCTGGTACTCCCTGGTTAACTTCCTACTATTTGTTGGGTTTCCTTTTCCCTTTCTGTTTCCTCAGGGGGCAGCACCATGCAAACAAGCACAAACATGCGCACACCACCTCACATGGACTAAAACGTGTTTATTCCTGTTAAAACACATGCACATGGGCGCAAACATGCTTACAACTGTTTATACAGCCTTACATATGCTTACTCAAGCCTACACGTGCGCACACACACTTGCACGCACGCACACTGTCTTACTCGGGTTTACTGGCGTGCACACACGCGCATGCACTCTCAGCAAGAAACTTTGGTGTTATCCACAGCATACACCTTCGGTATCTTGACTTTACCTGGCCTACCTGTTGACACACCTCTTTCACTATTATGTAAATGTAAGCTGCCACATGTCACTCTGCTCCATTGAGATGCACTCCTTTCATACATACCCCCCTGGTGATGTCATCTATCTTCTACTCTGTTACTCCCCTTAGGCTACTCCTACATTCCACTGACTGTGCTCATTTGCTATGTGAACTTGCGATTAACTATCATAGTTCTCATTTGCATAGGATTGCCTACTAATGCTTAGTTACAGCTCTTAGACTGAGCTTTCCCCCTTAGCAACCTCTACTCGGTGGCCATGTTGTCTTCAGCCTGCCATTCACTTGCATTGTAAATTAATTTTAGCTATGTAATCCACATTTGTGGATCTTAAGTATTCATTTTCTGCTTTTTAGGGTGCAGCGTGTTTGCACGGCGCTGCACTACGGTTAAACACCGGAGATCAAGATTAAAAAAAAAAGTTGTTTTTTTTTTTTTTTTGCATCACTTCCCATTGGCAATGGATGTATTTTTGTCCATTGGCATGCTTCCTCCTGTGTATGCATGCTTTTTTTACTGCTGGCATTGCTCCATTTTGCTATTTGCAGAACCATACTCAGTTATCAACTCAGTACATTTCTGCAGATAACACTACTCCTACTCGGACAGGTTCAGGTTTCCTGGATCACAAATGTATCTCATTTGCATGACTTTCACCTGCAATTGAGGTAATTTGCATATCTCCGCCCTGTCCGTATAGGACTAGTTTAGGGAGCTCAGTTGAATGCCCCTGCCGGCTGTTCCTGGATCACTCGGCGGACATGTTGGCTTGCTGGAGTCTTACTCTACTCTTAGACTCCGTGCAAGCCTTCGTGAATCCGGCCCATAATCTTGGTATGCACTGATTTTTATAAATCATTTGGTGAGCATGAAGCAGCCTTCTTGTTTTCCTAGCTAATCTATCCAACACATTTTGGGTCCAGTCAATCACTCCAAAACTATAAGTTGGAACAGGAACAGCAAAGTGCTCAAGTTCTTTTATATCACATTCTTGTCCCAAACTGATGTTTTCCTGTTGCTGCAGTTTTGCAGTTTTAAAGGTTGCTTTTGCACATTTATCAAGACCAAAAGACATTCTTATCTCATCTGAAAAAGTTTTGACAACTTGCAGTTGTAATTTCAGTTCCACATCTGATGAGCTATACAGTTTTAAATCATCGACAAAGAGAAGACTTTCTAGGAGCCAAATTATAGCCATGGCCTAAGCTGTTAAGTAGACAGTTGAATGGGTTAAGGGCAAGGCAGAATAGCAGCAGTGACAGGGAGTCACCCTGGAATATCCCCCTTTGAATTATCCCTGGCATAATAATTTGTCCTTTATCATGGCTTAATTAAAAAGTGGGCTGCCACTGTTTCATCATCAACGTAATGTAATTGATTTAAAATTTTCTTCATCTTGTCTCACACTATGCTTAATTACTTAGTCCAGCTTGTTTATTTCCATTTTCAAAGTTGTAGTTTGACCTCTATTCCATTTTTTATACTTTTTGTCTCTCACCTTAATCAGGTATCTTGCACTTATTGAAATATATCCCTCTAATGTTGTTTGCCTAGATCCTGATGTTAAAACATATTTTTTGATTTTTTGGCACTCAAATTCTCTTTCCAAACTTTTCACATTCCATCTGCAGTTTTTCCACTGAATGCATCACTCCAGTTAGGTTTACATAGTGACTGTTTTGCTTCCATGTTATCTATAATTAATCTTCTGTGCACTGGTTTAGATTTCAGTTTGGCAGAATTTTCTAACAACAAATTAACCTTTCTAACCCCATGATCACTGCACATCAATGCTGGTAAAGCTGGACATGAAGTAACAGTAATTTCTTTAGGAACAAAAATGATGTGTAGTATGTTCCTTTCCCAGCTAGTTTTTTTTTTTTTTTTACAATCTGAAACAAGTATTGTTCCTGAACATATGTTGTAAATAGTTTCCTTACTAATATTGTTGAGCCAATATTATTCCAGTATGTTTCTGGTAAATATAAGTTCCCAGCCACTATTATTTTCCCTCCAGTGTTTCAAGCAAGAAATGTATGAATTCCTCTAGGTCATCAGCACTTGACTTTAGTGGTCAATACACTCCAATTGTAAAATATTACAGGGTTGTTTTTGTTGTCAAAGTTAGACAATCTATAGTATCGGTGTTATCATTGAACATGTAATAATCACAGGTCTCATATCTTATAATAACAAGTCTCATACCTATCTTTAATCCAGATCATAACACCTGCACCTGATTTTTTTAGAATGTCTGTGCCATGATAGGAATGTTTTCCAGTCAGTGTTTTTAACATCCCTGGAAAGCATATACATTTGTTTATACTGCTCCCATGCATAACAGAAATTGCCTGTGCAATTTATAATTATTGCTTTGATAGAATCTGAGCTGCAACAGTACTTCTTAAGCTATTGTAAAATGATATATAGCATACATAAAACTTGTGACAAAATGGGGTCATTTGGACTGGGGTTTGTAAGTTATGGGTAATATTAAAAGAACAGAATAAACAGCCATGTTACATAAGATGTGCACGTAAGGTACACTCCCCCGGATTCAGCAAACTCTGCACAGTGTGCAGGACTAGCGCAGGAGCTCCAGCAGGCAATATGTCTGCTGTGCGATCCAGGAATAAGCTGTAGGGATGTGCACGAGCGCTCCTGCACTAGTCTTGCATGGACTCAGACCCTGCATGCAAATTACCCCATTTGCAGGAGAAATACATGCAAATGAGGTGAATTTGCGATCTAGGAATCTGGAAGCCGGCCGTGCAGGACTAATGTAATCTGCAGAAATGTACTCCGCCAGTAACGGAGGACATTTCTGCATACTACAAAATGGAGCCATGACAGCTCCAAATAAAGGGTGGATATTATGTAGAAAGCATGCCAATGGTCAAGTATAAGGCCATTGGCATGGAACACAGTTGCAAAAATAAGAAAATCAACTTCATTTTTTTTTAGCGATCTCGGCTGTTTAAGCACAGGGCAGCAGCGTGCAAACGGGATTGGGTGGAAAATAAGAAAAAAAACCCTAGAATAAGCATTCTAACCAAAATCACTATTTTGCCATTATACTCAATGGCAGGCAGAAGACAACATGCCTAGTAAATAGTGGTTCCTAAGGGGGGAGGCTCAGTGTGGGACCTGTAACTATGCATCAGCAGGCAATCCTATGCAAATGAGGGGAATGATACTGAATCGCAGATTTCTCCTGCATGCTAGTCAGCACCTAACAGTGTAAGAGCAGGAATAGCTTGGTGCAAGCCTAGGAGTTAGCTGACATCATGGGGGGAGGTGTTTCAGGCATACTTTAAGCAGATTGGAGCCCTGTGGCTCAGGTTTGCCCTTAGCTTAACAGAGCTAAGCAAGGGGGTGTGTCTGAGGCTGCCTAGCACTCTTTACATTGACTAAGCAGGTGTGCACTGAGTTTTAAAGGAAAAAAAAAGTAAACCAGGAAATAGCAGCTCTGTGCACATTTGAGCACTGTGTTTGCATGGCGCACCCCTAGGCTTAAACAGGAAGGCAATGGAAAGGGAAAACAGCAGTAGGAAGGTAATCTAGGAGAGCTAGCATAGGCAGCAGGTGAAATGTATCAGAATCAGCCAATTACACAGGCAGCAGACCAGCCCAGCCCAGAACACTACTATAAACTATGCAAACACCTTTCCCTCTGTTTTTTCCCACATACTCTACACCACTGGTATATACAAGCAAGGAACTTTTAACAAACAAAAACAACAAAATGATAGGGGCTGCAATAGCTATCATACAACAACATGTGGAAGAGGCTGAGGGTGGTGAGGATGTGAATGCTATCAACCAACCCACAGTGAGGAGATGGAGAAGAGTGTACAGACCCAGGGTAACCTACCAGGGGCTATATGAGCTACAGATAGTGGAGCACTATAGGGTATACAGGGACCTCTTACAGAAAATTGTTGATCTGTGCTGGCCACACCTCACACACAGAATTAACAGAGGGGAACCCATCCCAGTGGATACCAAGGTATATGTAGGCCTAAGAATACTAGCTACAGGTACCTTCTAAAGGCCAACTGGGGGTGCTATAGACTGCATGCACATATGCATCAAAGCACCACCCAGTGACAGGGGTAGGGTCTATATCAACTGCAAGGGCTTATTCTCCATAAACTGCCAGATAGTGTGTGATGCCCAGGGCATAATAATGAATGTGTTTACTGGCTGCCCTGGAAACTATCATGATTCCCACATCTGACACAGCTATACCAGAGATTTGCCAATGGGGATGTCCCTTACAGTCACCAAGTGGGGGATGCTAGTTATGCACTGGAGCCATAGCTGATGACACCCATCAGAAATGCACACACACCCGAACAAGAACTCCATAATGAGGCACACACAGATCAAAATTACAATAGAGCATGTATTTGGGATGGTCAAGTCACAGTGCTGGTACTTGGACACATCCGGTGGAGCCTTGCAGTACTCACCAGCTGCATGTACTCAAATTGTCATCGTATGTGCCATGCTACACAATATGATCCTGCGGATACAGCTGCAGAAGGAACAGCACAGGGCAGGGCCACACAGCCCCCCCACCATTGCCAAGGCCTGCACAGGCACAGAGTGACTTGGAGGAGGAACAACCTAAGCCTTTCCCAGTAGGCACAAGGAGGCGTGCCTGGTAAGCCCTGGCCTTAGCAAAGAGACAATGCATAGTACATACACTGACACAGGAGGGAGCCAGGGAATGACACCTCCCTCTGACTCGCACATATAGTAAAAAGGATGCCAAACATGACACAAACTGTGCCCAACCATGTGTAGGGAGTGTACTATGCGCATCCAACACAGGCAGCCCTCCAGCACCACCCTCAGTACTAGCACACCCACAAGGTAAGTCACTCAACTTACCAATTGCCAAATGTAGTAGTATGTGTTGTTACCTGTATCTATGGTATGGATGTGAGCATGCAAGTGAATCGGGTGGCTGAATGGGATGCCAGCAGATAGTAGACACCTATAGTGGCAGCATGAGATCTGTAACAAATACTGGTGTCACCATAGTAGCCAGTACAACACATGGTGACAAAATTCACTGCAGGAAATGTGCTGGGCCACATGTGTGTCCATATGACACACACATGCCAGTCAGAGAGGTTCACATACCCAACAACAGTGACAGCCAGCAGGACAGGTATAGACAAACACAAACAAAGGCTGTGCTAAGGCCACTGAATGATGCCAGGGGGTAACCCCCCCCCCCAGGCCTACACAAACAGACTACATCAGGTCAGGCAGTGGGATGTTAGTTCTGAAGGATAGGAAGTCAGAAACTAATATGTAGGTCAATCAAACATAAGACCTGTAGTACACTGATATGCCTCTAGTCAGCAAGATAGGTTAGAAAACAGAATGAAATGGAGTACCTGACATATCTGTACAGTCATTGCAAATGTGTACAAGTGTCAGGTGTCCCCCCCAATCCTGTGTAGCAATGTAGAAACCGTCAGGTGTGCCCCCCCATATCCAATGTAGACATGTAGTAACAGCCAGGTGTGCCCCCAATCCTATGTAGACATGTAGTAACAGTCAGGTGTACCCTCCAATCCTGTCTAGCAATGTAGAAACAGTCAGATGTACCCCCATATCCTATTTAGACATATAGTAACAGTCAGGTGTGCCGCCCAATCCTATTTAGAAATGTAGTAACAGTTAGGTGTGCCCCCCAATCCTATGTAGACATGTAGTAACAGTCAGGTGTGCCCCCCCAATTATAAGTAGAAATGCAGTAACAGTCAGGTGTGCCCCTCCAATCCTATGTAGACATGTAGTAACAGTCAGGTGTGCCCCCCATGCCTATGTAGACATGTAGTAACAGTCAGGTATGCCTCCCGATCCTATGTAGAAATGTAGTAACAGGCAGGTGTGCCACCCCCAATCCTGTGTAGCAATGTAGAAACAGTCAGATGTGCCCCCATATCCAAAGTAGACATGTAGTAACAGTCAGGTGTGCCCCCCGATACTATGCAGAAATGTAGTAACAGTCATGTGTGCCCCCCAATCCTATGTAGACATGTAGTAACAGTCAGGTGTGCCCCCTCAATCCTAAGTAGAAATGTACTAGCAGTCAGTTGTGCCCCCCCAATCCTGTGTAGCAATGTAGAAACCGTCAGGTGTGCTCCCATATCAATGTAGACATGTAGTAACAGTCAGGTGTGCCCCCAATCCGATGTAGACATGTAGTAACAGTCAAGTGTACCCCTCAATCCTGTGTAGCATTGTAGAAACAGTCAGATGTGCCCCCCATGTCCTATTTAGACATTTAGTAACAGTCAGATATGCCCCCCAATCCTATGTAGAAATGTAGTAACAGTCAGGTGTGCCCCCCAATCCTAAGTAGAAATGTAGTAACAGGCAGGTGTACCCCCCATCCTACGCAGATATGTAGTAACAGTCAGGTGTGCCCCCCAAGTCTATGTAGACATGTAGTAACAGTCAGGTATACCCCGATCCTATGTAGAAATGTAGTAATAGGCAGGCCTGCCACCCCCAATCCTGTGTAGCAATGTAGAAACAGTAAGGTGTGCCCCCTCATCCTATGTAGACATGTAGTAACAGTCAACTATGCCCCCCAGTCCTATGTAGAAATGTAGTAACAGGCAGGTGTGCCCCCCCAATCCTATGTAGACATGTAATAACAGTCAGGTGTGGTAATAGCAGTCAGGTGTGCCCCCCCATCCTATGTAGATATGTAGTAACAGTCAGGTGTGCCCCCCATATCCTATTTAGACATGTAGTAACAGTCAACTATGCCCCCAATCCTATGTAGAAATGTAGTAACAGTCAGGTGTGCCCCCCCAATCCTATGTAGACATGTAATAACAGTCAGGTGTGCCCCCCCAATCCTAAGTAGAAATGTAGTAACAGTCAGGTGTGCCCCCCATCCTATGTAGATATGTAGTAACAGTCAGGTGTGCACCCCAAGCCTATATAGACATGTAGTAACAGTCAGGTATGCCCCCCTGATCCTATGTAGAAATGTAGTAACAGGCAGCTGTGCCACCCCCAATCCTGTGTAGCAATGTAGAAACAGTCAGGTGTGTGTCCCCATATCCTATGTAGACATGTAATAACAGTCAGGTGTGCCCCCCCAATCCTATGTAGAAATGTAGTAACAGTCAGGTGTGTCCCCCCAAATCCTATGTAGACATGTAGTAACAGTCAGGTGTGCCCCACAGTTCTAAGTAGAAATGTAGTAACAGTCAGATGTGCCCCCCCAATCCTATGTAGACATGTAGTAACAGTCAGGTTTGCTCCCCCAAGCCTATGTAGACATGTAGTAACAGTCAGGTATGCCCCCCGATCCTATGTAGAAATGTAGTAACAGGCAGGTGTGCCACCCCCAATCCTGTGTAGCAATGTAGAAACAGTCAGGTGTGCCCCGGATATCCGATGTAGACATGTAGTAACAGTCAGGTGTGCCCCCCAAGCCTATATAGACATGTAGTAACAGTCAAGTATGCCCCCCGATCCTATGTAGAAATGTAGTAACAGGCAGGTGTGCCACCCCCAATCCTGTGTAGCAATGTAGAAACAGTCAGGTGTGCCCCCCATATCCTATGAAGACATGTAGTAACAGTCATAGAAATGTAGTAACATTTATGTGTAGGTATAATACAAGTGGAGCACAGATGCCCAGAGGTGGCCGAGGTAGCAGGATAGATTGGAACATTTGTACAATATGCAGGTATGTGTGTGTTAGGCTGGTGTGTGTTTCATATTGTATAAGAGTGGTCAGTATGTATGCATGTTGAGGTATGACCTGGTGGCCATCGCCCACTACTGCTGATGACAGGGCCAAGTCCTCACAACTGCAGCGCCAAAGACAATTCCCAACAGTATAACACATGCTAGCAGTAAGCCATTGTAAATGTATGCTGGTAATATGTGTCACCATCTGACAGATTGACATGGCATGGCTGTTGGGCTAGATATAGAAGCAGTACACAGGGGAAAGTACTCCAGACATACAGTATATAATGTGTAACTGCGAAATGGACACACCCTTGGAATTGTACATACAGGTATGCATTACATTATCTGGGCCTGTAGTAGGGAATACCAGTGTCTTCTGCCCGAACACATGCAGATCACAAAGGTGATAGGACTGATGTATTGGGAAACAGCTGATGTACCTGCACATGCCAGCATAACTGGAATGTCCCATGCATATCTGTGCATCAGATGCAAATAGTGTTCATAGCACACATGCACCCAGCTCATCCAAATACCACCCAAAGGAACCTCTCTGGTCATATACCAGCTGTTGGGAATGGGTACAATATGACCCCACCTGCATATGGCAATAGTGAAAGAATGCAGCATGCAGTGCAGGTGTCCCATGCAGGTGTGTTCCTAGCTGTAGGTAGCACTCTGCCAGCATCCACACCACCTGATCAATATTAATAGAAAGTATTGGCATGAACACCTAGCACACCTACCTTGTCACCCCAGGGGAATATACTGTATGGCAGTCGGAGACTGTAGGACTGACAGAATGCAATGGCCTGCACAGCTGGCCCACATCATCACCAAATGGCCTACAGGCCTCTGCCAAAGGCCTGTGTCTCATGCGTACTACCAATACATGTTATGCCATGGACACCCAAATAACAACACAACACACTCCACATAAGCCATATGCAAGGCCATGTGGGCAAACCACAGTAACATGTTGACCATGTCCCATTGCATGAACTTTGGACCAACACCAAAACACAGCTGTGATGAGGTGATAACCTTAAGGAAAGTATCAGAGAATGTATGCATAATGTATAGAAAGAGGATAGAATAATAGAGGAGGGTGGGAGCATGGGCAACATGGAATGTGCAAGGTCCGACACACAGCTGTGTGCACACACTATACCTGGCTGCAAACACATAAATGGGTGGCTACAAACCTGCCCATACACCAAAATAGGGGCAATGTCCTGACATATGACCCCTGCATCTGGGTAACCTGTGTGAATCTGTACAGCTGTGAGGTATTGCCACAGCAAGATAAGCTCATACTGTCATGTCGATGGATGTACAAGTATGGTATCCTCTGCCAGCACTGTATCAAGGTGCTGTACTGGATACATGGATCCAGCAGCAAGTGTCTGCAGCTCCCCCTCCAGAATGGCATAACTTTCCATGAATATGTAGGTGTTTGCCCACAATACTGGACACAGCTGCATTCACCCTTGTTCCCAAGGACATCACTGGGTGCAAGAATGTCCACCTGACAGCACTTGAGGACATAAAACATCACAGTATATAACAGTACACATGTCTGAATATCTCTGCTAACACCAGTACTATGTAGCAGAAGCAGCACAGACACAATTACCTACAGTACACACTATCCCTTGTACAGTTTTACCCCATATTTCCAAATGATCTATGGATACCCTGCAGGAATAGTCTGCTACCTGTAGGTGTACAACACAAAGGTCTGCACTGGAGTACAAACTACCTGGAATGGATCCACACATTCAATACAGAAGGGCGTACTGGACATGCTTAAACACTTAGAGAAATGAAGTCAATGTCAGACAACAACATACTGAAAGGACATACTGGGCATGCTCACGCACTTATGAAGCCCCTGTCTGCAAACAACAGGGGACCATACATATCTGACAGCTGCAGATGTTAATGCATACACTCCTCATTATGCACCAGTCATGCTTTCCACGCACATGGGATAGGAAAACAGACATAAATCCAAGGTCAACACACTATAATATGCCAAAAGTAGACATACATAGATGTGTGGAAGAGAATGACTGTGACAAAGAGCCATACATCATGAGGCCTGTCCCACCCAGCACACAGGCGAATGGCTACATCCACATGATGTGTAAATATCACTCACTGTAGAAATTAGCCACTGGTATCTGTCAGCATTACAGACTATGTGGTGCAAGTGCTAGCTGTGCAACATGACTGTAGAAGGCAGTAGTCATCTAGCAGTGGTATACACGTACCTGTGGAATATAACCCTGCTTGTGCCTGCATGTGGTGTGTCAACCTCTAGATGAATGGTTTATGGCTCATGCACACACACTACCATCCCCATAGCCCTACTATAACAACCCTGCTGATGTCATCCAGTTAGAAATACACCTTTGGGAATGAAGTAGCCCAATAATCTCTGTGGTGCATCCTAAAACTGTGTAATGCTGTAGTGTGGTAAACTAGTTAGGTAGGAGTTCTAATCCCAGACATGGCGACTGTGTGTGTCTGTCTCTGTTTGTGTAGGGAGGATTGCTATTTAGGATAGTCACACTGACTACAATTCAAATGCCCATACGTTGGCAAGCCTGCTGATGTCATTCACTGTGAAATACACCTTTGGGATAGATGAAGCCCAGTAATCTCCATGGTGCATCCTATAACTGTATAATGCTGTAGTGTCATAAACTAGTTAGGTAGGAGTTCTAATCCCAGATGTGGTTAGTGTGTGTGTGTTTGCGTGTGTGAGTCTTTGTGTAGAGCAATGCTTTTTAGGCTAGTCACACTCACTACAATTCAAATGCTCTACTTTGGCAAGGCTGATGATTTCATTCAGTATGAAATACACCTTTGGGAAAGGTGCAGCCATGTAATTTCTGTGGTGTGTCCTATAACTGCATAATGCTGTAGTGTGATAAACTAGTTAGGTAGGAGTTCTAATCACAGACATGGCAACTGTGTGTGTGTCTCTGTCTGTGTAAAGCACAATGCCTTTTAGGCTAGTCACACTCACTACAATTCAAATGCCCCATTTTGGCAAGGCTGTTGATGTAATTCACTGTGAAATACACCTTTGTGAAAGCTGTAGCCCAGTAATCTCTGTGGTGTGTCCTATAACAGCGTAGTGTTGTAGTGTGATATAGTACTTTGGTAAGGGTTCTATTCCCACATATGGCAAGTATGGATATTGGTGTGTGTGTGTGTATTTCTGTCTGTGTAATTAACAGTGTTTTTTAGGCTAGTCACACTCACTACAAATTAAATGCCCTACTTCGGAAAGCCTGTTGATGTCAGTCCCTGTGAAATACACCTTTGGGAAAGGTGCAGCCCAGTAATCTCCATGGTGTGTCCTATAACTGTGTAATGCTGTAGTGTGATAAACTAATTAGGTAGTAGTTCTAATCCCAGAGATTTGGCACCTGTGTGTGTCTTTGTAGGGGCAATGCATTTTAGGCTAGTCACACTCACTACAATTCAAATACCCTATTTTGGCAAGTCTGCTGATGTCATTCACTGTGAACTACACCTTTGGGAAAGGTGTAACCCAGTAATCTCTGTGGTGCATCCTATAACTGCATAATGCTGTAGTGTGATAAACTAATTAGGTAGGAGTTCTAATCCCAGACATAGTAACTGTCTGTGTCTCTGTCTGTGTAGGGAGCAATGTTTTTTAGGCTAGTCACACACATTACAATTCAAATGCCCCACTTTGGTAAGGCTGCTGATGTCATTCACTGTGAAATACACCTCTGGGAAAGGTGTAGCCCAGTAATCTCTTTGGTGCATCCTATAACAGTGTAATGCTGTAGTGTGATATAGTACTTTCGTAGGGGTGGTATTCCAACACATGGCAAGTGTGGATGTTTGTGTGTGTGCTTCAATGTCTGTGTAGGGAGCAATGCTTTTTAGGCTAGTCACACACACTACAATTCAAATGCCCTACTCTGGCAAGCCTGCTGATGTCATTAACTGTGAAATACACCTTTGGGGAAGAAGTTTATAGGTTGATAGGTTCATAGGTAGGTACTAGGCTATCTGCCTGAATGCATTTATAAGCCTAGCCAGAATGCGTTGGCTTTCGCCACCCCCTAATTACTCCAATAATCTCTGTGGCATGTCCTATAACTTTGTAATGCTGTAGTGTAATAAACTAGTTGGAAAGGAGTTCTAATTCCAGACAGGGCAGGTGTGTGTGTCTGTGTTTGTCATTCGTATCCTGTGAGGAGGTGGCTGTGAGTGTGCAGCAACTGGACTCATTATGGAGTGGGTTTTGCAAATTTCTTATATGGTGGCCCTATTATATGTCACAATGTTCACCTTACAAGGATAACAGGTGTGAAATAGCTGAGAAGCTGGGGTGGCAATCCATACCCCTACATGTGACATCAAGGCCTGGTATACAAAGTTAGAACCCATGTATTACACAGAGAACACTCTCAACCCATGTCTCATACACAAAAACACTTGCCTAGGCAACAACTGCTATGTTGGTAGAACCCTGCATATTGCCCACAGATTGTAACCATGGTGTGATTGCAGTGGAAGGCAGAGGGCATGGCACCATGTCCATCAGTAAACTATGCACATACATGCAGAAAGTGTGCCTTCACTATGCTCCCCCACTGGATGCTTGCAACACCTGTGGTGCAATCAAATGTGACCCACAAAGGACATACCATGCCTTATATACATGCCCTGTATGGACAGATGCCACTGACACCAGGGAATATCTGTATCATGCTATCAATGTAGGTGCAGGGTCAACCTGCTGTCCATTACCTGTTTCCAGCACATGAGGCCAGGACAGGCACATCTGATTATAACAATCTGTGGACACAACATGGGCCAGACACTCCGGGTACAGTTCCAGATGTCAATGGACATGCATGTGGGATGTGTGCACATCCCAGACAGCGTCCATGTCATGGACGAAAGAACACATACATGGCAAGCATTGAACAGCAATGGCCACACACAATAGCTACCCAGGTGACTGGATGGTGAATACAATAACCACCTGTGTGGGCCAATCCAGACCCAACACCCCTGAGCCACACTGCAGACCATTGTCATGTGGCCTGATGCCAAGGTATACCCTTCACCTAGCCTTGTATAGCCTTCTGGCACAGTCAACCACTATGCACCCATGAAGCAATGCACGCATGTATGTCAGTATTGGCACCCTGTGTCTGTGTGTGTGGTGTATGATGCTTTTGACCACATTCATACTCGCTACAACCCCCACTGGCATACTGAAGCATGCTGTCTGATGTCAGACACCTCCACATACCCTTTGCCCATATAACATCTGGATAACCACTATGGTGCATGTGATACCTGCAGAGTACTGTATTGTGGCAAACTAACTAGTGAGGAAGTGTATTCCTGACCCTGCCAAGTGTGTCAATGTGTGTGAGTCCATGAGAGAGTGTGGCTGTGTTGACACTGACACCTGTTCATGCAGACAGGCACCTGTACTACACCTACCGTATCGCTACCATATCACAGTTGCAGATGTCACTCACCATCACATATACGTTTGGAGATCTCCTCAACATGTAAGCTATATGGTGCATCCAATAACTGCACGGACATGTGATAGCAATACATAGTCAGGGGGTTGACACCCTGTACTGGTAGGTGTGTGACACAAACATGCTTAGGTTTTACTCTCCCACCCCTTCCCTGACTTATCCTTGCCTCTGTCTGCCTCTCTCATGCCTTCTCTGGTGGATGTGTAGAACTACACCTGCTTTGCTTTGGCAGCAGCATGTGTTTTGTAAGTGATGCTCATGATCTGCTGATGGCCTCTGCACAGATTGCAGCCCTCCTCTAGCTGATTGTATGTTGAACAGCTGTGGTACCATTCCCATACCCATTTGCATGGAAACACACTCTAATATCTAGGAACATCATGTTGGTGATGGGCCTTTTCATTCACTGTGAGCAGGACCTATATCTGGTGTTTGGCAAACAGCATCACAGATGGATTGGGGATTTACTTCTAACAACATACACTGTGGAAACAAGCCAACACACAGGAAGGGGATGTGCCTGACATGACTACAGAATTTAAGTGTTGCTATTCTGCATTTGGAGCAAGGTTGGTTTAACAGGGTGTGTGTGGATATGGCTGGTATACATGTTTTAATACCTGTCATAACAGTGCTATGTTTCTGAGGAAACCCCCATCTGTAGGGTCATCTGCAGATTGGGCAGTGTGTGGTGCCTTTTGTGTCTTATGTTACTCACAGAGCACCTATCTGTGAACTGCAGAAGCACAGTGTGAGGATTGCAGTCAGTACATGGTGACAGCCATGAGAGTTACTGACTTCATATCCCTCATAGGACATATGTCACAACAAACCCTGTTAGAACAGTAAATGTATGAGGTTATCACAATGACATGTCATTATTGGCCCTGTGTTTGTGCCTCCAGCCACAACTCTGTCAACCTTTGTACATATGTCATACAGTAAGAGGTGCATATGTTCTGTACACCATAATTTATTGACATCATATCTGATAACAAGCCAGTGAGATCTCAGACTGCTACACTTCATATCTAGTAGGGGTTATATTTGAGGACATAACCTATGCATTCTGTGGTTGTCTGTACAGTACTGAGGTCTGTGTACGTATGGTGATTGTCGACAGTGTGTGTATTGTGAATATGTACCTTGGCCTGTGTACAGACGATGGTAGATGTCATTGTTCTTGGTCCTGTTCTTTCTGATGTTACATGCTGCTCCACTGTATGTTACCCTATTGGCTTACATGTTTGTAGGGCCAAACACACACATGTCCCATACCACAGACAGGGATCGGAACACACTGTGTAGTGGCCCAGTATATGTAGGGTTAGTGTGTGAGTGGCACATATGAGGATGGTGTTGATCAGACAGACCATATACTGTAATATTATGCTAGCTTACCATATGTGGCTGTGGCTGTGTTCACACTAGTTGTGGTTATGCACTTTCACAATGGGTCTGTTACTCTGTGCTCTGACATGCCTCTAGAGCCTGATATATATATATATATATATATATATATATATATATATATATATATATATATATATAGATGCAGGTACATGTGTATTCCCCCATAAGAAATGTAGGCCAGTGCTGTGGAAGTCTGCCTGTAGCCAGCATAGATCTTTGTTACATGCCTAGCAGCTTAGTGTACTTACCCAGTGTGAAGTTATGTCCGGATACTTGCCAGATGTAATGCTGCCAGGCCACCATAACAGTCATGTATGTCAGACAAAGCAGTGGGATGCTGTACAGATGTATGTCACTAACTATTGGGCAGTATGTGGCCATGGCACCTCTGTACCAGCGGTTATTATGTGTCAGGACAGACAGGGGTGTGTGAATGCATAACCTATCGGGGCAAATGTATACCAGTATTTACGTGATATACCCATTTACATGGCTGTTAACATCCACATTGTCAGACTTGGTCAACATCCACATTGTCAGACTTGGTCGACATGTCTTGCACTAAGGGGTTCTGTGTATACCTCTGGACTGACCAGAGTATGTCAGACTGTCCACATTTACTGGCCATATCTCTGTTGTATCCACAGGATCATTACTGTGCTAGCAGTGGTACTGTACTATGATTTCCTTAGGATGTCTGTCAGTAGCCAATGGCGCACATATTAAAAGCAGATGTGACCTCCCACACACAATGTGTCTGTGAAGACAACCCCTATTACAGCAGCAATAGTCTACATATATACCTGCAATACATACCTGACATCCCCTTGCACTAAGAGGTTGGGACTATTGGGGCTGAAGTAAGGCTCCACTCCATGTTCAGGGCATATGGTGAACATATATGTAGGTTCATAGGTTCATAGGTTCATAGGTAGGTACTAGGCTATCGGCCTTAGGGCCTATACAAGCTCAGCCAAAAAGGTACCCTGGCTTTTGCCACCCAAGAAAATTATTTTCCTGTGCCACTGTCGAGCAGAGCCACAGAAGTGATTCCCTGGGTGAATTTCCTATTTCCCATCCGATCATCAAGATTTTTCTTGAAGAGTACTAATGAGGAGCATTGTTTGATATAGATAGGTAGTTTATTCCAGAGTATGGAAAGTCTCAGGGACAGGAATCTATCCCTCTGGCATGTTCTGTTTATTGTGGTGACAAGGTTTATGTCCCTAGAGTGTGTAGCTCGGAGGGACTGGGACTTCTTTAAGTGGATCATGTCCAACAGCTCTGGGTTTGACATAGCTTTGTATGTTAGGCAGAGATCACCTCTGAATAGGCGATATGCGATGGAATAAAGCTGGAGTTTTTTGAGATGGTCTGCGTAGGTCATCTTTTTGAGGCCAGTAATCCTCTTTGTGAGGTATTTCTGCGGCCTTTCCAGTTGTTGTAGATGTCTTGTGAGGTACATACCAAAAGGGGCGTTGTACTCTATAATGGGTCTAATGAGTGATGAGTAGATGGGAACAATGACCTCTTTTTTTCTGGATGAGAAACCTTTTGTGATGAGATGTGCCACGTAGAAGGATTTCCTGACTACTGTGGTGATGTGATTATCAGAGGAGAGACTACTGTCCACCTGTGTCCCAAGGTCTCTTATCACACTTTCAGTGTTAAGTATACTAACGCCTATGTTGTATTTCATGGGTACAGAGTTTTTACCAAAGGGGATGACAATGCACTTTTTGACATTGAACCTGAGGCCATGGCTTTGACAACAGGCATCTGTGTCAGTGAGGCCCTTTTGTGGGATGTCCACATCGTTAGAAATTTCAATTATGGCTCCTAGTTTGCAGTCATCTGCAAACTTCATTAGCCAAAGACCTTCTGTGTTAGTATGTACTTCAGAGAAGTAGATACCAAACAGGAGTGGACCCATGACTGAACTCTGTGGTACTCCACTTGTCACTGGTTTGAAGTCGGATTTGGAGTCTGCTACTTTCACAGTGTGGGTTCTGTCAGTGAGCCAGTTGTCAACCCATCTTGTGACATAGGGATTTATACCTAGTTTAGTGAGTTTATCTATAATTCCAGAGTGGGGGATGGTGTCGAAAGCCTTGGCAATATCTAGATAGGCTGTGTGAAGCCTCTTACCCTCATCTACGGCTTTGCTGACTGTTTCAAAGAAGTCTATCAGGTTTAGGAGACATGATCTGCCTTTTACAAACCCGAACTGGGTGGGGTCCAGAGTTTGGAGATTACCAATGTCTTTGTTTATAAGTTCCATGATGATACGTTCCATGGCCTTGCAGACCAGGCTCATTAGGCTAATGGGGCAGTAGTTCCCATGGTCCGTGGTGGCTCCCCACTTATGGAGTGGGATAACTGTCACTGTGCACCATTCAGCGGGCACAAAGCCTGAGGTGAGGTTATGATTGAACATGGTACTTAGGTGGGGTGCCAGTTCATTCTGTAGTTCATGTAGAACGCAGCCTGGGATGTTGTCTGGTCCCTTGGATGCTGTGTTTTTGGCTTTGGAGAGTGTGGTTTTTACCTGTGCAGCCGTGATTACAGGAACTTTGCATTCTTCTGGTATAGAGATGTGTTCTTTAGGGGGTGAGAGGGGGGTAAAGTTAGCACTGAACCTATCTGCCAGGATGTTGGCAATATCAGTTGGGTCTGTATATTTAGTGCCATTGTGCTGTAACTCAGAGCAGATCTGAGTGTTGCCATTGAGATTCTTGACATAGCTATAGAATGCTCTGTGGTTATCTTTATAATCGGTGGTGATTTTGTTTTTGTAACTAGCTTTGGAGGATTATATCAGGGATCGCAGCTTCTTACTGAGGCTGACTAGGGAGCTCCTCCATTCATGGGATTTTACCCTCTTTTACAACAGTTTCTTCCTTCTGTTGTACAGTTTGTTTATGGCAGGGGACCACCAGATTGGCTTCCTTTTTTTGGAGGATAGCATCTTGGTTCTGTTTGGGATAGCACTATCCATGCACTTGTGTAAGAGCTTATAAAGTGCAATTGTGTAGGATTCAGTAGTTGTAACTGTATTGTCCATCTGCATGGGTGTCTTGAAGTTCACCACTTCTGTCTTAAGAAGCATGAAGTTGGCTTTGGAGAATTTTTTTACCGTGGTTTCTTAATGGGGGTTGACGGCAGGATGTGGATATCTAGGGTAATTAGCATATGGCTGGATCAGACCATAGGTTCATAGGTTCATACTAGGCTATCTGCCCTAGGGCATTTATAAGCCTAGCCAGAGTGTGTTTGGCTTTCGCCACCCATTTTAAATTAATTTTGCTATGCCCTTTCGAGGTTAGTATACTGTGCCTCTGTCTAACAGTGACACAGAAGTGATACCCGGGGTAAACCTACAATCTCCCATCCACTCATCAAGATTCCTCTTGAAGAGAGTCAATTAGGGACTCTGCCTAACCTGGACTGGGATTTTATTCCAGAGTGAAGGGAGCCTCTGGGTTATGAATCTGTCCCTCCAGCATGTCCTATTTATTTCAGTGCTGAGGTTCAAGTCTCTCGGCCGTAGCTCGATGGGATTTGGATTTTCTGAGGTGCAGCATGTCCCTTAATTCCGGGTTGGACATGGCTTTATACGTCAGGCACAAATCGCCTCTGAGCAGGCGGTATGCCACTGAGTAGAGCTGGAGTTTCTTTAACCGGGCAGCATATGGCATCTGTTTGAGCCCTTTGATCCTCTTGGTGAGGTACTTTTGGGGACTTTCCAGTTGCTGCAGGTGTCTGGTAAGGTACATCCCAAAAGGGGCATTGTACTCAATTATGGGTCTGATGAGGGATGAGTAAAGAGGCACGATGACCTCCCCTGATCTAGATGTGAATCCCTTCATGATTAGGTGGGCTATATAAAATGTTTTTCTACCACTTTGGCCACGTGGTTGTCAAATGAGAGATTGCTATCAACTTGGGTCCCCAGGTCCCTAATTACTTCTTCTGTACTTAATGGATTATCACCTATGTGGTAATTTGTGGGCACTTTGTTTTTGCCAAAGGGGATGACTATACACTTTTTGGGGTTTAGCTTGAGGCCATGGCTCTGGCACCAGTTGTCTGTTTCTATGAGGCCCTTTTGGAGGATGCTTGTGTCGGCTGGAGAGTTGATTATGGTGCCCAGTTTGGAGTCATCTGCGAACTTGGTCAGCCACAGTCCTTCCATGTTGGCCTGTAACTCAGAGAAATATATACCGAACAAGAGAAGTAACAGGACTGAGCCTTGTGGGACACCACTTGTAACTGGTTTGGAGTCTGACATGGCTCCAGCAATTCTAACCATGTGGGTTCTGTCCTTGAGCCAGTTTGCAACCCATCTAGTGATACAGGGGTTTATATTTAAGCTGGTGAGGTTATCTATAATGCTTGAGTGGAGTATGGTATCGAAGGCTTTTGCAAGGTCCAGGTAGGCTGTGTGGACAACCTTCCCCTCGTCAGTGGCCTTGGTGACTGTTTCAAAGAAATCAACCAGGTTTAAGAGGCAGGATCTGCACTTAACAAAACCAAACTGGGTAGGATCCAGTGTCTGTAGGTCCCCAACATCTTTATTTATGAGGTCCATGATGATCCTTTCCATAGCTTTGCAGACCAAGCTAGTCAGGTTTTTGGGGCGATAGTTTCCAGGATCCATTGAGGCACCACCTTTGTGGAGAGGGACCACTGTTGCTGTACGCCACTCTTTGGCTACATATCCTGTAGTAAGGCTGAGATTGAACAGTAGTTTTATGTTTGGGTTTAGCTCTTCTTGGAGTTCATGTAGGACGCAGCCCGGGACACCGTCTGGTTCCATTGATGCTGTGTTTTTTGCTTTGGAGAGGGCAGCTCTTACCTGAGCATCTGAGATGTCAGGAGGGCAGCACTCTGCTGGGATAGATATTTGCCCTTTTTTGGGGAGGAGAAAGTTTGCACTGAACCTGTCAGCTAGGATGTTGGCAATGTCTGTGGGTTTGGTGTATTTTTTGTCATTTTGGACTAATTCTGAGCATATCTGGGAATTCCCACCCAGGTTCCTAACATAACTAAAGAAAGCCTTTTGATTATCCTTAGTGTCCTGTGCAATTTTTCTCTCGAAGCTGGCCTTAGACGATTTTATGAGTGCCCGTAGTTTTTTGCTAATACTGATCAGAGATGCCTTCCCTTTTGGGGATTTTGCTCTATCATGTAGTAGCTTCCTCCTTCTATTGTATAGTTTGTTTATGGCTGGGGTCCACCAGACAGGACATCTGCCTTTGGAGGATTGGGTCTTGGTTTTATGTGGGATTGCATGATCCATGCATTCCTGAAGGTGTTCATAGAATGCATTTATAAAGGATTCTGTGGTCTGGGCTGTATTTTCCACAGGCCCGGGGGCTTTGAAGGATTCCACCTCGGTTTTGAGGAGTGGGAAATTTGCTTTAGAGAAGTTTTTCACTGCGGTTTTCAGGGCCAGGGGTGGAGTCGGGATGTGAATATCCAGTGAGATTAGTTTATGGTCTGATCTTACCAGTGAGGGATACACTTCTGGTCTGGAGCATAGAGTCCCCATGTTGGTGATGATCAGGTCCAGTATGTTTTCCCCTCTTGTGGGAGTGTTAACAAGTTATTCCATAGCATTTGAGTTTATAAATTCTAGGAACCTTTGGGCTAGGGTGTTGGAGCTAGAGTAATGCTCCTAGTCTATGTTTGGGTAGGTGAGTTTCAAATGGTAACATTCAGCATGATTTGGGGGAAGGACCCCCCACAGAAGCACAAGTAGATAATGCAAAGGCTGGAGATAATGCATTGGCCGGAGGTCAGGATTGAACCTTGTACGTTGTGCATGGGAGGCGAACACCTTAAGCGCTTTGCTATCTGGTCTCTCAGGCATTGATTTCAGGTGTGGAACACTGGTCACTCATGTTGGTCATGACTAGATCTAGGATATTGTTGCCCCTGGTGGAGGTGTGGATAAGTTGATCCAGGGCATTGGAGTTTATGAATTTCAGAAAGTGTTGAGTGAAGCAGTCGGTACATGAGTAGTTTTCCCAGTTAATGGTGGGGTAATTGAAATCGCCCATTAGTAGGGTGTTTGGTTGAACCCTAATATTTTCCAATACATCAAGAAAAGAGGAGTGGGAATCCTGGGGCATGGTGGAGGATCTGTAGCAAGCTACAATTTTGATTGCTGTTTTGCCCAGAGTTAGTTGCACTTGGATAACCTCGGCTGCATTATGCTGAGCAACTAGCCTGGAGGTGTGGATATCCTTAATGAATATGGACACACCTCAGCCTTTGGTGTTCCGGTCCAGGTTACATGGCCAAAAAGTGTGGTATGAGTTATAGCCTGGTAGTGCAGGGGTGATCTCTGGAGCATTGAACTAGGTCTCAGTCACTGCACAGATATCGATGTTCTCCATTTTAAGGAGTGCCTCGAGTGAGTACATTTTGAGATTTAGACTTATAGCATTGAGTAGCATCACCCTAAGTTTTTGCTTACCTGTTTCTGTTACTGTGGTGAATTTGTCATTTGAACCTTGCCTAAAAAAGGCACTATAGGGGCAGCAAGAACCTTAGCTAGTATCCGGAATCCCAGGGGTGACATGTGCAGGCCATCTCTGGCAAAGCATTGTGGTCTGTTGACCATGTCATCCCAGGCAGACAGATACTGGATCCCTTTAGAATGACTATAGAATGTATATATAATTATCCATATATCTATATAGATATATACACATATACATATCGACATACATAGATGGATATGTATATGTACATAGATATAAACACTCAGATATATACATATACACAGCAATATATGTCTACACATATACAGTTAGAGATACGTATGCACATATACATATGGATATATACATATATATTGACAGTAATAGGTATAACAGAATAGATATGTACGCACATACAGTTATAGATATCTACATATATATATCTACATAAATAGGCATATCTGTACACACAGGATGTGCTTACATATATAGCTATATATATTCAAAACACAATGGCGTCAATCCAACACGCTAAAACGCCTGTGCTCCGAAAATCACGATGACACTGGTGCAGCAGAAATGGCAGTCACAATGTTTTCCAATGGAAACGAAAAAACTGTATTCCACAATTGTTGTTGTATGAAACGAATAAACTTGTATTCCACAAACAAGGTTAAGCGCTTTCACCTACAAATCGTAGGCTTCTTCAGAACAATAATACATCCAATCCTGAACACTTATATATTTAAAATTGTCGCCAAAATTTATGCCTCTTTTAAAGAGGTATCACCATCAAAAGCTATTGTACTAAAATTACTCATTATTACTCATATAATTTACAAATAGTTAATATTAAAAAATATGTGTAGAAATATATAAAATAAAAAATAAAAACATCCAAATTTATATGTATAATATATTTACACATATTCTAAGATAGTTTTAGTTGAAATAAAATCATTAAGTCCTGGAGGGGTAGTGGCATCGGTAAAAATCTGCCAATAACTTTCTTTAAATGCCAATTTATTCTTCATATTACCCCCTCTAGGATTATTTTTTATCACTTCTAATATACCAAACCTAAACTGATGTTCGCTACCTTTGTTAATAATGTGTCTTGCCAAGGCATTTTTTTCATCTCTCTTCCTTATACAATAAACATGTGAATATATTCTTTTCTTGAAGTTTTGTTCCGTTTTACCTATATAGTATGACGGACATATTGTGCATTTGGCAATGTACACTAAAAATTTTGTGTTACAATTTCCCTTTTTAAAATATACAGTGGTCTTGTTATAATTATTTAATCTTATTTCATTGTCTGCTAAAATGTAACTGCACTGGTTACAAAACCTACATCTACTAGTATGTGACTTTTTTTCTAAAGCTACTTGTTTACTGCCCCTTTCTAATAAACTTTTTAAATTTTGTCCCATTTTATACACATATATGGGTTTAGGGCCTAAAATTTCAGTCATCTCCTCCTTAAACAATAAAATGTACCAATATTTATTTAATATATGTTTTATTTTGTTACTATAGGGACCATATTCAACAATGCATGCTTTATCGTACCCCTTATTATTTGTATTACCAGACACTACTACTGATGTCTCTGGTGTACCCTTGTGTTTAAGACCAAATAAAGGGACAATACTATTTCCCCATCTGTTGATAAGGTCAAAACTAATTTTATTCATCATTTCTAAATTGTAACCTCTGTCTACAAACAAGGATGTAATAAATTCTATTTCCTGTTTCAATTCTTCGATGGAAGAGGTCATTCTCAAAGCCCGAATACATTGACCCTTATAAATATTTCTCTTGGTCTTTATAGGGTGGCAACTATTGTAATCCACATAGGAATTTGTAAATGTTTCTTTTCAATGTATTTTAGAATGAAACCCATTATCTGTTCTCAACACTAATGTATCTAAATATGGTACCCCTATGCTGTTACAGTGTGAAGTGAATTTCAAATAATCACTACTCTGATTCAGATATTCAAAAAACTTGTCAAACGTTTCCTGATTTCCTTCCCATATTACATAAATGTCGTCAAGGAAGCGTGAGTAGTATTTGATCTTACTGAAAATTTGACTCTTAAAAATATACTTCTCTTCCCAGGTTAACATGACAAGGTTGGCATATATGGGGGCACAAGCAGCCCCCATAGCTACTCCCTTAATCTGTCTGAAAATCTCTCCCTCATAGTATACATAGTTGTTATCTAAAACTATAGACATAAGATCACTAACCAATTGTATTCTTTCACTGGATAACTTGCTGAAAATATGCATACTATCGGAGAAGGCCTCCAGGCCCTCTTCCTTGGGTATACACATGAATAGATCAATAACATCGATGGAGGCAAATATTAGATCTTGATCCGTTAAATATGTGGGATAATTCCGCAAAAATTGCCACGAATCTTTTACCAAATGATCAACATTATCGTAAACATGTTTTAATAAATAATCTATGGCCACCCCTAAAGGGTATGTTTTAGATTTACTTCCCGATATTATGGGTCTAAAAGGGGGGGTCCATTAGATTTTTATGAATTTTAGGGATGCCTACCATAGTGGCCAAAATGGGAAAATCCACCCTGAGATAGTTATATAATTCTTCTGTAATTCTATCATCCAAAAGAAATTCCTCTATGAATAGGTCAATTCTCCTGTATGCTATATTCAACTCATTCTGGGAAATAATCTCATAATTCCCTGATTCATGTAAAATTGTGTGTATTTTGGTATTATAAGTCATTTTGTCGTATACCACGACCCCACCCCCCTTATCGGGTTTCATAACTCTAACACTGTTGCTAGTGGTTAAATTATCCAATACACTCAATTCCTCTTTTGTCAGGTTGTTCCTAGGTTTTTTCTTTTGTTTATTAATAGTATACAGGTCATGAGTGACTAATTTCTCATATCTTAACACCTCCTGATTCATAACAGGCATAAAACTGCTTTTTTTCTTCAACCTGTTGTTCGGCCTATCCTTTTCCCAAACCTTATCTTTGAACATAATAGCTAAATTTAACTTTCTAGTGTATTTTTTAAGTTCACAGATACTGTCTACTATTCTAAAGCCAAAAACTGGAATATACTTCATTCCTTTGGATAACAGGCTGAAATGTGCCTTACTTAATACTGTATTAGTATAATTAAATATCTGAAAATTTAGGTACTTGTTAACAATACCCTCATGGGATGTTGCAATAGTGTCTTCCTCAGAAAAAGGATGTTGTCCTATTTCATGAACCTGTTGTGACTGGTTCTGTACTCTTTTTTCCTCCATGTATTGCTTTTTGACCATTTGTTGTCTTGTCTGGTCTGTACCTGTTGAAAATTTTCATTGTCTACTGAGTCTCTATCATAAAATACCTGCCTATCAAAAATATTATGAATTGATTTATTCCATATGTATGCCCTCCCTAACTTATACTGTTCAGCGTCTCTAGCTAATTTCTTACTTTTCCTTTCAAACGCTTGATTTGTTCTATTCTCCGCTAGTTCAAATTGTCTATTGTATAAGTTTTCCCAATTCATAAACAGCAAATCAGATACAATGTTCTCATTCATTTGATCCACCTCATTCAAAATACAACATAATTTGGTGTCATTGAATTTGATCAATTTTTTCATAAATTCTATACCAAAGCTGTCAAATAGCTTATTAAATTCATTTTCACAATCTTTGGTAATTTCAATACCCATAGGTACTTTAAAGAATCGCAAACCCATTGGCACAATACCAGCTTCGATACAATGTGATAAGTACGCATTGTCTAATTTAATAGAATTAATAACATTCAATTTTTTACCAAATTCATATATTAAATCTTTCAATGTCCCTTCCCATTTAAATTTATTATTATTATTATTTCCTATGTTCTTGTTACCATCAAAAATACAGTCACTTTCAATAAAGTCCTTGAACAAACAGCTATTGCGTTCTCCAGCAGCATTGCTGGAAAATTTTGTTTGAGTATTATTATTAACAGTACCTTTATATTTGTTGATGTTCTCAGTTGCGTTGGCATATGTATGCATATTCTGACTGAATTTAGGTCTAGTGCCCACCCTTCTGGCTTCATCAGCCGTATTCCCAAACGAAAAATTGAAAGTAAATTCAGTAGGTGCCAGTCTGCTGTTAACAACATGATTAGAGCCTGTAGCTGTAGGTAAGTCAATGCATCGTCCGGCACTCAAGTTATGTACTTGCCCATTCGGAATCTCCGGGGAAGAAGTGAGAATAATTTCCTTGGAAGTGTTAACTAATTCATCATGTCTAACCATTCGGTTCCGTTCCAAAACAGTTTCTGCCTCACATTTCCTTGTGCCTTCTGAGGAGCTGTTGTGACCGGCAACACAATGCTCCATTTCACGATGTAACATCCCTCCTCCACACTGCATCCAGGCATTAACAACTTCCATTAGCTTACCGACTTCTCCTCTTAACGACTGAACCTCCACCCGTAGATCCGATAACTCATCTGGCCCATTGGCTGAACCTGCACCAAAGGATTCACGGAGCTCATCCATAACAACTGAAAAAAGTCTAGCGTTGATACTGAATTCAAAACACAATGGCGTCAATCCAACACGCTAAAACGCCTGTGCTCCGAAAATCACGATGACACTGGTGTAGCAAAAATGGCAGTCACAATGTTTTCCAATGGAAACGAAAAAACTGTATTCCACAATTGTTGTTGTATGAAACGAATAAACTTTTATTCCACAAACAAGGTTAAGCGCTTTCACCTACAAATCGTAGGCTTCTTCAGAACAATAATACATCCAATCCTGAACACTTATATATTTAAAATTGGCGCCAAAATTTATGCCTCTTTATATATATATATATCTATATATCTATCTATACATATATATATATATATATATATATATATATATATATATATATATATTTATATGTCAAAACTGTTTAAACAATGACCCCAGTGACTGCTAAAATGAAAATAAAAGTAGGAAAATCACTGTGCTGCAGCCAGAACTCACCACAAATTTCCACAAGTATCAGACTTTTTATTAAACCATAAAAATGTTAAAAAGTATTCATTAAGCACTTTTATCCCCTCAGAACAGGGATTTCATCAGAATACATACCTTCTATAAAATCATACATATATAGACCAATGTGTTGGTGACATCACAACTACATAAATCCATTTAAAGACACAATCACAGTATTTAAGAAAATACATACTTAAAAAACATTTATAAACGTGTACCATGTTTTATGCATTTAAAATAAATCTTTCCTACTTAATGAAAATTCTAACATAACCTTTTGTCCCTAGCTCTCTTAGTTAACAGGGTTTTACATAAGTAGCTTCATTTAACCCGAAACCCTGCCTTGCCTGCAGCTTGATCTTCCTCTTAACTTCTTTTTCTTCAGTTAGATTTCTGCAACCCCCCTCCCCCGCAGGGTTAACTAACACTTTCTCCAAAATCCCAAAATGGAACCCCTGAAAGTTCCCACAAACTAAAGAGTGCCTATACAGTGTGTTGTTGTTATTCTTTGTGGATATCTGATATATGTGTTCATATATCCTGTTTCGTAATTGCCTTTCAGTTTTGCCAACATAATATGCTGGACACCCCTTACATAATATGAGGTAAATAACACCTAAAGTTTGACAATTACCCTTAACAAATTCAACTTTCAATGCCAGGGTATTTTCTAATACAACCATTTTACAGTCCACTATATAACAGCATTGTGAACAGGAGCCACATTTTGTAGTACCATTGTACTTCTTAACTTGTGTGTTCTTCACCTGTTCAAAACTTTTTTTTAATGTTTACCCCAGTTTTATATACATAGGTAGGTCTCTCTCCTGCCACTCCTTTCAAATCTGGGTTCCCCCTGAGAATGGCTCAGTTCTTTTCCATGATATCCTTCACTTTCCCTACATTTCCTCAGTAGGGCAGAATCATGGCCCTTTCAAAATTTTTTGTCCCAGAACTGAATCTCTTACCATGTTAAAATTTCCTAAAAGGGGTTTAAATCTTTTACCCCACTCCATTCTAACATAATTCACATTCTCCTGAACCATTCCCTGTGGGTATCCTCTTTCATAAAACATTTCAGCAACTTTCTGTTATTCATTCTCAAGGTCACCAGTGGATGATGTCATTCTAGCAACCCTTACCATCTGGCCTTTCACAATACTGGCCTTTTGGTGTAAGTATGGATCCTAGATTAACACTCAGCTGACACATCCTATGATGGGTCAGTGATGCGAATGCTGTAAGTAACAATGGAAATAACTAAAAGGGTGTCAGACATAGGGCCAGTGATATGATAAAGAATGCTATACATAGTGTCAAGGTTCTGGCACAGGAAAAGAGAGCTACGTAATGGATGTGGAAGCAGAGATAGAAGACAGCCATAAGGTGTCCACTATTGATGGTCCACGTATACCATATATATATATATATATATATATATATATATATATATATATATATTTATATATATATATATATATATATATATGTGTGTGTGTGTGTGTGTGTGTGTCTGCGTGCGCGCACTCGTGTGTGTGTATGAGTATGTATGCGGTGTGGAGTTTTAATCATTTTTGTTTAAGTGGTCATCTTCTCTTTAATGTTTACCATACCTCCATCAATTGCAGTTCTGTGCATCTATGGTCATTTGGTATTGAGGTTCAGTGACCACCTACACATCATGGTATGAACATATGACCTCTATAAGTATAACTTACTTTAAAGTTTATTTGTATTTGCATCTACTATTGCATTATTATGGTTTAGGTAACATATTTTGATAATTTATTTGTGTTTCTTATGTTTTTCCATTTTCTTGGTATAATTAGAGGTGAGGCTGGCACCAGCTATGTGGAGCTCCTACCACAGATGTTAGAGAATCAGTAGCCTCTGACAATGATGAGGGTGGTATTGAACAGGCACAGTGTTGGGTTGTAGAGAGTATGTCTGAAATGGAGGATGTGCCTTCCACATCCCCCTCTCCAAAGTTTCGACACATTCAGTATGCCTCTACATACCCATGACAAGTAATCATTTCAGTCTGGACAGGTTGAGGGGGCATGGTTAATCAGGGTAACATGGTTAGCCAAGTTGCAGAACTGGTGAAGTCTCCTGCTACCCATCGTGAGGATGAAGTACCATGCAGGGGGGTCAGTAGATGCGCTAAGAGAAGGTATGCTTACCACCTTCCCCCCTTATGTTGGTCTGTCAGTATCTGTCACCTAAAATATGTGCAGATACATCATGGAGGCACAGGTGAGTTTCACCAGGTCCTTGGAACATATACTTGCATATTGTGCATTATGACTTACAAGACTGCATGAACCATGTGTGTGGCTCCCTTGACTTGATGAATGATACACTGGACCATGCAGCATCTATTATAGAATGCCTGCTACTAGCTAGGATAGGAGCAGCAGCAATGAGGTTGAAGAGCTGGTACATCATTAGATGTTAGCCGAAGTGGCTGTGGCTGTACCAGATCCCACTTTTGTAGTTGTACTACTTCCACTACTCTGTCATTGGTAGAATTGTCCACACCCAGACATTTAGACCATGTGGTTGTGGTCATTAATATAGTTGTGATGTGAGCTCAGCCAGCAGGCATAGTTCATGTTCAGGTAGT